>NC_069499.1:577138976-577223976 GCF_027579735.1 Bombina bombina
ACAACATGTTATGTTTTACAGAGATTGATGTCACATGTGGGATGGAGGAGGAAGAGGCTGCCTTGGAGTCTGATGGTATGTGAAATATATCTATCATGTTTCCAACATGTTTATTTTTTGGAAATCATTTTATTGAAGACATTCAAAGTCTACAGCTTTTTCCCTTTAAAAAGGAATATTATTTGTCTGTTCAAATACACTACTGCCCCCTTTCTATATCAGGCAGCATGAAAATCTGCTTGTATATTTTTTTTTTAAGAATATATAATTCATGCCATCATTATGTCACATGCATATTCCATGCCAAAACACAATAATAAGTTTCAAATTGTACAGACAGTCATTGAGATTCATCTGAGTGCCTATATAGATACCATATCCTCATTTCAGAATAGTTTACAGAT
This sequence comes from Bombina bombina, assembly GCF_027579735.1. NCBI lineage: Eukaryota > Metazoa > Chordata > Amphibia > Anura > Bombinatoridae > Bombina > Bombina bombina. Next base: position 577,139,381 of record NC_069499.1, read on the forward strand.
TCAAACACACTTCGAAGTATATTGAAAACATAATCAATTTGAAATGCGTTGATTTGATGTCAGGATGTATGAGATGTTAATATATTTTCTTTACATTTTCAGATGGATCCACCACTTCTGGTCATCTGGTTTCCGCCCCTGCCCAGTCACAAACCCCTCCCCATGCACACACCCCTGACCATGGCCACACCCCTGCACAGACCCAGAGCCCTTCCCATGACCAAACTCATGTCCATGCCCCGACCACTGCCAGCCCTTCCCATATTTCATATCCTGTCCCTCCCAAAAAACGCCCATACACCCCCCTTCGCCACTCCCCACTCCCCAGCTGTACGGCCTACCCCGGAGCGGCAGCTCACCACTCCCCAAGCCATTCCCATCCCTCCCCAAGCCAATCCCATCCCTCCCCCCTGTCTCAACCTTCATTGTCCTGGGTGTCAGATTGTCCTTCCCAGGCACAGCTGTAAGTATCATTCTAAATACACTTTATAAGATACTTAAAGGTACAGTGAAGTTAAATTGGTTAAATTGTGATTCAAATCCAGCATGCAATGTTAATCCAATGTATAATTTAATACTCTTATGAATTATTCGTCATTCTCTTGATATATTTTTTGAAAAAAAAGTGATTCCTATAATTAGTTTAAACAATAAAATAAATCTGGCCATCATTTCTTTATTGTTGGATGAATGTATCCATCAACCAGCATGCACAAACAAAGTTCATAAACAAATATTGGCTTCCATAAAAAGCAACATTCTTGCATTCAAAATATAGCTTGAGAATTAAAACATATAATGAATATGTGTAATTTCTAAAGATTTGTCATGTCATGCTCTATCAGAATCAGTCCATTAAATATTTAGGTTCAGTGTCCCTTTAATTGGATATCACTACATATACCAAACACCACTACTTGGATCCAAAATTTTATGTACAAATGTGGATACATTATCTCTTGTCTAACCCAGTGGGAATGTAATTTCTTCTGGTTGCTATGTTTACACAGCTTGTCCTCAATGCCAAAATGTTTAAGGATAGGTGTGCCTACCACAGTCTAAATTGATTTTTTAAATTGCTGATGTAAGTACAATGTAAATCCTTTAACAACATTTGATACACTCAAGCTGTATAAGTGGATCATCTAAAACCAATTAAAGGGGACAACATGTTTGAGTAACATGAGCCTTTAATGATTTCTGTCTGTCTGAATAACCTAATTCATGTGTAAAGAATATATGAAAATTAATTTTTGTAAATAATTATTTGTCTTTATGATGACAATGTATGTATAAAAATGTTTTATTCTGTTGTGTAATTATCCTTAATATTTAATTTTATTTTATTTTAGGCTGTGACTCAGCATGGCTCATGCTAGAAGGGATAGCAAGAGTAGAGCAGGCCGTGTTGAGGAACGCAGCTGTCCTGAGAGGGATGAACGACACCATGCAGGCCCAGCTCCGGGTTCAGGACTTGACTCTGCGTGAAATTATGCAATTACGTTCAAGGCCTGAATCTGGAGCTGGACATGCACAGGACAATGAAGAGGATGACCAGTAAGTGGAGGATCTGGATATGCTCCATGGTGGCAGATAATAATCCTCCGTCCACATGTTGAATTTGTATTTATATTGTTGCCATTTGGCCTTTTTATCAGTTTATTGTTGTGCCTGTTGCACTCTTTTACCTTGTCATGTGTCTCCAATGGGGCTATGCTGGCCCTTGGCAACTCTCTTCATGGACTGTGATGCACTGTGTTACCTTGCCATGTGTCTCCAATGGGGCTATGATGGCCCTTGGCAACTCTCTTCATGGACTGTGATGCACTGTGTTACCTTGCCATGTGTCTCCAATGGGGCTATGCTGGCCCTTGGCAACTCTCTTCATGGACTGTGATGCACTGTGTTACCTTGCCATGTGTCTCCAATGGGGCTATGCTGGCCCTTGGCAACTCTCTTCATGGACTGTGATGCACTGTGTTACCTTGCCATGTGTCTCCAATGGGGCTATGATGGCCCTTGGAAACTCTCTTCATGGACTGTGATGCACTGTGTTACCTTGTCATATGGCTCATATATTCCTTATTTTTACAAGATTATTTATAAACGTTTTGTATGTTTTCTTACATACTAATAAAATACATTTTATTTCACAAATCTTTGTCCTCATTCTTCCTGTTATTTTTTGAAAGCTCTAGTTTATGCTGTTGATCCTTAAAGGGACCTACCAAATATATTTGTTATAATGAAATCATATATGTAAGACAATAGTAAATGACTTTAAGATTAACATCTCCAATGTAATCTTATTATTTGTGTTTATATTATTTTCTCTTAGCTCTATCATTGCCTGATTATGATTAGCAGAGTAATTTCTTTATATATGTATATATATTTGTATTTGTGTATATATGTATATTGAAATGTTCTGATCCATGTGTGTATTTATAAACTCTGCATGAATTGATGCACCTTTACCAAATGATCTGAGTATTGATACAATGATATAATCCCTGTATGAATTGATGCACCTTTACCAAATGATCTGAGTATTGATACAATGATATAATCCCTGTAAAGTGTTCATTTTATTTAAATAGTATTGACTATGTGTATGCTCTTTTTAAAAACAAAATTATGTCCCTTTAAGTGATGTTGATCACAATTGTTAATGAATGTATTTCCATTTGTAAAGCGTTTTTGTCCTTTTTACAAGAACAAGGACATATATTTTTATTAATAAACAATCTTATTGTAATGTTGACAGCACCTGTATTTCATTTTCAAATCTATATTATTGTCAAAGTGTAACCAAATAAATCTCTGTGTGTAATGCAAATAATGTGGATGATGAATATTAGTTAACTAATATGTTAACTAAATACATCTCCTCCCATTTATGGCTATAGGTAGGCTGACAATAATTAAACTTGAATAAATGACACGTTTAATCAATCCATGTATAACTATTGTTATTCAACAACAATCCAAACATATCTTAAAACATCAATGGCATATGTATTTCTCATGTGTATCTTTTAAATGTTAAAGATATACACCATAGCTATAGTTCAAGGGACAGTCAAGTCCGAAAAGATGATTCTGGATTTGTTGTCATTCCTAGATAGCAATCTACACACATACTAGTTCCTAAAATATAAATACGTTTCTTAGTGATATGCCAAGATGTCACTGAGTCCTTGTATTGTCTGCGGTTTTTCAGCGATCTCGGATGCGCCATGTTGCTTAAGACGTCACCTGCCAGGCTGTCCAATGATTCCTTGTATTGACTGACGTTCTTACGTGATCAGGAATATGCCTTTTATTGGATTGCGTTTTGACGCGATCAAGGATGCGCCTTTTTTTATGGGCGTTCTTACGTGATCAATAATGTGCCTTTCATTTGATGGCGTTCTTACGTGATCAATAATGTGCCTTTCATTGGATGGCGTTCTTACGTGATCAAGGAAGCGCCATGTTAAGACGGCACATGTAAAGGTAAAAAAACGTCTGATTGGATTGCGTAGTCCCGCAATATTTGTGCACGTTAAAAACGTTTGTGACTGCATGCAATTTTAAAAAGCTTGCGAATATGTATTATTTGCATCATGTTACATTGTTGACCCGTAGCTGATAAAGACCACCACATTCTCTTTTGCTGGATGTCTGGTTGAATCAACGAACGAAAGCAAAATGTTTTCATGCATAGGATATTTATAGGCAAGTGCAAATCTCTACAGTCCATGTTTAATATGTTTGTCAACAATGTTCCTTTTTCTTAAAAATTACTGTTGTGTTTAATGTTGAACATATCTAATTAATAAATATGCGCTATTGTGTTTGAATAAAGTAATCAATATGCATTTATCATATGCTAAATATATGATGCCGACTTCTTCTAAATGTAATTTCGTTGTATATTTTATTAAAGGTTCATTATACACTCACATTATAAATCAAAATCTTGGATTTTGTCTCTAGTTAGATAGTCCATTGTTTAACCAATAGGTTTATTTTGTCTTGTGTTGTAAGAAAATGTAAGTAATTTTCTTACTCCTCGCAAAGCCTCTGAGTTTCATGTGAGTACCATCTCCAGCTTTGTCCAGTTTGTGTAAAGGGTCTTTTCATATGTTAATGATGGTGTATTGTGTTGTTTTACGGTTGTAATGGTGGTTCATCTATATTTTCAATATAGCTAACCCTATTTTATTTGCAAGTGTTTGAAGCTTTTTAATATTGATATCAGTATATGTTAATCTTGTTGTTTGTAGTAGTGTCTATTACATACAGTTATGTAAAAAATATAGGATACTGTCCCTTGAATGCAAATGTTGTTTTTTGTATCATGTATGAGATCCACATAGTTTAATCTTCAAATATATTTTTGTTAGCATATTTCCCCCCCCCCACACTCCTAAAAGGACTTTAAACCATATTCATTGTTAAAATAAAAATATTTACAATAAAATATTAACACAATAATGTCTCTTAAAGAAAATAGACTTTATTTAACACGTCAATATAAATGTGATTTTAAAAATAATTTTTTGACAAAGTACATGTAGATATACCAACAAGCTTAAAATATGTGTTAGCATATGTAATGTTGTTAAAGGGACAGTTTAGAAAAATTTTATTTTTTAAAATTATTCGAAAAGTCAATTCTGTAATATCAAGGATATAAAATGTTTCTCAACAATTGAACATTTGTCTGTTTATTTAAATTTGCTATCTAAACCTATGAGGTTGGTGTGCTCATTTCTTCAATCTTGAAGAGTGCTTGTAATCATTATACAATTTGAGCACTAGAGGGCATTTGGATAGCATTTGTATATGTAAAACCTTGTGCTCATACAGCATATTATTGACCATGTATTGATAATTGATATCTAAAATGTTATGTCAGAACAACAAATAAGTGGTCATTTTTCATAGTCATAGATACAAGGGTAAGCACATAAGTCACACATGTATTTCTCCATTTTTTGTTGTTTCCAACTTTATAATGCGTAATACAGTTTTTTCTTTGTAATCAATAATTTTCTGACTGTCCCTTTAAGCTGTGTTATTGGCATTCAAACAGTAATATGCCATCATGGATAATTGTTATGGTAATTTAGTTAGCGATTCGGGAAACAGTTTGGACATCACATCACAGAAACCAATCAATATCATGAACAAGGATAGGTATGTGATGATGTGGTTTTCACACACTTATAACCCACACTCTGCAAACAATCTTCCTCCATGGACCCGGTCCCATAGAAGTCGATTATATACAGAGTGTGGTCCACAAGTGTATGAAAACCACATCATCACATACCTATCCATTACACATTACATAAAAAAATAATTTGAAGATGGAAAAAAATACTTACTTCCTCTTCCTTCCCCTCTTCCCACGGGGCTGAGGCTCTGGGAGAGGCAACTGCCGACTCCGAAGAGTCCTCCTTGGAGCTGTTGTGGGAGGAGTGGAAGGAAGAGTACTGGGACGACCAAGGTGAGGAGTAGATGGCTGAGGAGGAGAAGATGGATGAGGAGGAGAAGATGGCTGAGGAGGAGGAGGAGTAGATGGCTGAGGAGGAGGAGGAGGAGTAGATGGCTGAGGAGGAGTATGAGATGGGCCGGCAGGAGGAGATGGCCCAGCAGCAAGAGGCCCAGCAACAAGAGGCCCAGCAACAGGAGGTAGACCAGCATGCGCCTCCCGGAAAAAAGTGAACATTTCTTGATGAAGCTGAAACATTCTTGTTTGTCCTTCTTGTATTCTATTCAGTATGCTGATTATTTCATTTTGTCCTTGAATAATTTGATTCTGGCCATCAAGTATTCTGCGTCGTCCTTCTATGTTTTCTATCCGGGAGGTACGCATCTGGTCTATGTACTCCAGTAGAACCCGCACCTCCGCTATTTCCTCTTGTTGTGCCTGTTGAACCCGTGCACGGCGGAGTGCGGGTCTTTGAGGGACCTCGGGTTCAGCGGGATCCTCTTGTGCTTCCGGGGCCTCTTCATCATCTCCCGTGCGCTGTTCCTCACGGGGGGCCTCTTCCCTCCGAAGTGGGAATTCCTCACCACCACTCTCATCCCGGGGAGATGCAGGAGGCTGTGCTGCCTCGTCCCCAGACTCTGTATATAAAAAAAATAAAAAAAAATAAAAATATATATATATTAGCATATTTGCAAATAAAGGTTTAAATGACTTAGCTTACGATACAATTACAAATGCAGAATCATTAATCCACTTTGAAATCTAACAAACAATCAATACGATTTCCGCTTTTTCTAAACCGTGTTTGTGATATCTGTGGTCAATGTGAATGTTTTAGCGTTTGTTTTCAGTCTGTTTAAATGCACACCTAACCTATAGCCTAGATACTGATGTAACCGCAAAGTAATAGAATGCGTGTAAACAGCGTAATAGCATTAATCTGATCCTTAACACATGAAACCCAATGTTTGATCTTTCATGATTTAGAAGCATACATTTAGTATCAACTTTCGAATGTACTTTTCTTATCTAATTAGCTTCATTCTCTGGATATTCTTTGCTGAAAAGCATATATAAATATGCTTCTAAGATGCTGATTGTTAGGTGAATATAGCTGCCTCCTGTGATTGTTTCACCGTGTGCATGGCTATTTCTTCATTAAAATATATCTCAAGAATTTATCTAATTAGGTAATTTAAGTACATTTGAATGTTTTGTCAAATTGTATTCGCTACCTCAATCATGACAGTAAATGTTTGCGTATAGTGTCCATTGAAATACATTCGTATGTGAAATTATTGTTCAATGAGCTTACCGTCAGATGAGAGTGGCAGGTTCCCGGTATCGATTCCTCCGATACCGACTACTTCCACCTCGGAGATGCTGGGCCGCAACATTTCCTCCCATCGGCAGTATTCCATTTCAAGGGCAGGGCCGCCACCGGTCCCTGCGGCATGTCGGGCCTCCAGGCTTAACTTTTTTTTAAGTTCAAGTTTACAGTCCCGGTACCGATGTTTGATAGAATCCATATCCCGGTTCCGGCCACCCACTGCATTGACTGCATTCCTAATCTCGTTCCAGAGCCTCCTCTTGTCAGTCGGGGTGGTCTTTTGGTGCTGCAGCATCCTATGCCTGGCCATATAGGCCTCTACGAGGGCCTTCTTCTCCTCCATCGTAAACCTCGCCTCCCTAGTCGCCTTGGCCTTCCCCTGTGACGATGCCCTCTGTTTCCCGGACTGTGAAGCCCTACTCTGACCGCCACTGGGCCCAGCCACTTGGTCATCTTGAACCAAGTGGCTGGGTCCACCCACCGCTTCCACCCCCGCTTCCTGCCCCCCTTCCTGCCCTGTTCCTCTCCCCCTCCCTCTACTCCCCCCTCTACCTGTCCCCTGCCTGGCCTCCATCTCCTCCCTAAACTAAACCCCAAATAATCAAACAAAAAGTGAGTGTGATGAAATGAAAGGGGCTCAAAATAAAGAACTAAAAAGACAAAAAAGGTGCTTAAAGTGTGAGGGATGTAAAAAAACAAAGAGGGTAAGGAGTATTTAAATAAACGAAAATAATAAGACTAAAAGGAGGATATGTAAACTAAATGTAACTAGGGGATGGGTATGGGATGGGTATGGGGTATGGGATAAGAGTAAATGGGATGAAAGGGAATGGGACTACAAGGAATGGGGTATGGAGTGTAGTATGAGGGGGTAGGGGGTATGGAGTGTATGTAGTGTTATTGATAAGTGTATGTATGTATTGAATGTGTTTGCGTGTAAATGTGTTAAGTGTACAGATAAATCACTCGCTCGCTAACTCACACTACTTCTAATTCTCACTAACAAACACTCCCACTAACGCTCACTAACTACCACTAACTGACGCTCCCACTAACAACTCTCACTAATAACTCCCACTAACTCACTCACGCTCCCACTAACAGACTCTCTCCCACTCCCACTAACTCCCACTAACTCACTCACTCTCTCACGCTAACACTACCAACTGACTCTCTCACGCTAACACTACCAACTGACTCTCTCACGCTAACACTAACTCACTCTCAAAAATTCGCTAACTCTCTATTCTTAAACCTCCAATCTCCAAAGACCCAACAGCAACACAGTCAAAGAAGCCATGCTTGTGTGGTGCTTATATACCCTGTGTAAATGTTTAATGATGTCCCAATTTCCATTGTAATTAGTGTTCAGGTGTGCTTTATTAGCAATTAATATTATTGCAATGTGTATTAGGTGTGTGAATTTGCGCATGCTCATTTCGAGTTGGTATTTGTGGAATGTGTAGAATGCGATGATGTCATAGTGTTCGTTTTAGCTTTCATTGTCAAAAAGTATTCTTATTAAATGTGAATTTGCGATGGTGTGTTCTTCGTGAAGTGTTGTATATGTATGTTTTTCATAATATATAATGATATTGAATGCAATTTTGTTTCTAGTGTATGTATCTCTTTTTTAATCCTTGTTGTTATTGTGCGATTTTCCGCATCTTAAAGTATATGCGTATTCCCCGTATAAATAGTATTAAAACTTCCCCCGCTTGTGAATGTGTAATGCTTGTGTGCTTTGTTGAGTGATTGTTGTTGTGACATTTGCGGCGTGTTATTGTTGTGCATGATGTGGTATGCGTCATATGACCGAGCTGTGCGTATTCTCGCGAGATCGAGTGTTAGATTAAAAAAGGCAATTTTTTTGCTTTCCCATTGATCTCTATGGGAGACTGTCTAACGCGGGCAGGATTACGCGTGTGACATACACGCGTTAGGAGCATCGTTAGATGGTCTTATCTTAACTCTAAATACCGGAGTCAAACATTGACGTGCGTTAGACATAAAACACGCGTGGCGTTAACAGCCCATCTACCGCCGAACTCCAAATCTAGCCGTATATATCTAGAATAAAGAAGTAGAACTATCAAAGCCTTTGTATCTCACTATGAATTCGGTACTAATAATGTATCAGCGTACGGCCCAGCCCAAGCTGTTAGCAGTAATAATATACAGTGCGTGTATATAGAGGTAAAGCTATCCCCCTGTATTGTATCGCGTGATAGATACTGTTGTTAAATCAATGTGTGGCACAACCCAGACTGATGGTAGTAAGTATGACTATAAGGAAATTATGAGAGCAAACCTCATTTAAGCAACTGTTATCTGGGTATTAAAATTAACACAACATGAGTGTGACTAAGCTCACAGCTCTCCCCTGACTCGTTTCGCCCGGTTGGGCTTTTTCAAAGGATTTGGGGTCTAGCTGTGTCCACATCAATCTCTTGAGTAAGAGTAGCGGTGGCTTTTAGCAGTTAAAAGGCGGCGAAGAAGTCTTTGCTTTACTTTTAACACTTTGCTACCCCTTTGTAGAAAGCCAGAGTTGGTTAATCTTTCTTTTCCTACAGGTCTGACAGGGAGTAAAGTGCCTTCCACACCGAAAGATCAGCATCTATAATGCAATTGGGTCTAAGGTACAGAAGAACTGCTGCACTTTAGAGGTTAAGCCTCATTTTCAGCTCCTTTCTAGGACTTGATAATCCTTATAGTTTAAGGATTCATATTGGGGACACAATATTTCTCTTAATCAAGTATGGCACTTATTAGTTTGAGCCGGACACCTTGGCTAAGGGATGTAGGTTAAAAATAAGGCTACCCTTTATTTCTTAACCTTTTCTCTCCTTACTATTTTTGATGGGAAGTTTATTTTATTTAATAGCCTAACTTGAGGGCTTTTATATGTTCTAGATGTTTGCCTGATATACAAGGAAAAGTCTTTGGTGATTAACACGGAAAGCCGTTTTTTAAACTGCTGGAATTTTTTTGCAATTTTTTTTTCGTGAAAATATCTGCCCAGTTAATGTCGGTCTCGATCACGTGACCTGCACTCCCTGTTTTGCAGAGCAGTTGTAGACTATTGCAATTGTTCCTGTTGCTGACTCTATTCGTGTCGCACTGTACTTAAGGTTGAAAGAGCCATTTCATCTCTTGCTAAGAGAACTACCATTCCTATAGAGGATAGTTGCTCTTTTAAGGACCCAATGGACAAGAAGCTAGAGGCTTACTTAAAAAAGATGTATGTTCATCAAGGACTACAGTGGCAACCAGCATTGGTGTGATGCATTGTCTGATTTCATTGCACAGGAAACTACAGTAGAGTAGATCATGATAGGATCAAAGCTGTAAAATTGGCCAATACTTTTATCTGTGATGCCAATATGCAGATAATTTGTCTTGGAGCTAAGATGGCTAGCTTCACGGTACTAGCCCTCAGGGCTCTGGTTAAAATCTTGGTCTGCCGATGTTTCTTCTAAGGTCAAGCTTTTGGCTTTACCCTAAAAGTGAAAGACTTTGTTTGGACCTGGTCTAGCAGAGATCATTTCAGAGATTACAGGTGGAAAGGGATCTTTCCTACCTCAGAACAAGAAATAGACCTAGAGGTCGTGAGACCTCTATCATTCCTTTTGTAACTTTAAGGGACCAAAGTCCCCCTCTTCCTCTTCCAGATCCTCTTGGAAATCCAACCAGCCCTGGAACAAGGGAAAACAAAACAAGAAGCCTTCTGCTGATTCAAAATCAGCATGAAGGTTCCGATCCCAGTTTGGATCTGGTGGGGGGCAGGCTTTCTCTTTTTTTTTTTTTTTTTTTTTTTTTTTTTAATAAACAAACCTGGATACGAGAGATCCCAGACCCTTGGACGGTGGATATAATATCCCAGGGTTACAGGGTGGGATTCAAGTCTTGCCCTCCAATGGGCAGATTTCTCCTGCCAAGACTGTCCTCAAACTAAAGGAGTCCTCCTTAAACTGTGTAAAAGACCTATTTTCTCTTGGAGTTATTGTTCCTGTCCCTCTAACAGAACAGGGTCTAGGATTCTATTCAAATCTATTTGTGGTTCCCAAAAAGGAGGGAACTTTTCGCCCCATTCTAGACCTTAAGTGTCTCAACAAAATTCCTCAGGGTTCCGTCCTTAAAGATGTATACTATTCGTTCCATTCTTCATTTGGTACAGGAAGGTCAGTTTATGACGACCATAGACCTAAAGGACACATACCTTCATGTACCCATTCACAGGGAACACCATCAGTATCTGAGGTTTGCATATCTGGACAAGCACTTCCAATTTGCTTTTCCATTTGGTCTAGCCATGGCTTCCAGAATATTCCAAAAGATTTTGGGGGCGCTATTGACTATGATCAGATCCCAGGAAATTGCTGTGGCACCTTATCTAGACGATATCTTGGTTCAGGCGTCATCTTTTTCAACTAGCCCAATCTCATATAGCAATGCTGTTTTTTTTTTTTTTTTTTTTATTCTCATGGATGGAAGGTCAATTTGTAAAAAAAAAAAGTTCTTTTGTTCATCTACCAAGGTGTGTTTTCTAGGGACTATAATAGATTCCCTGTCCATGCAGATTTTTCTGACCGATATCCGAAAAGACGAGATAATTGCTTCCTGCCTTTCTCAAGTCTGCCTTTCGTCCATCTGTAGCCCAATGCATGGCAGTGATTGGCCTAATGGTGGCATCCATGGACATGATTCCTTTTGCACGGTTCCATCTTCGACCGCTGCAGTTTTGTATGCTCTGTCAATGGAACGCAGATCATTCAGATTTATCTCGGAGGATAAATCTGGACCCTCTAACAAGAGACTCTCTCTCGTGGTGGCTGTCACAGGATCATCTGTCTCGGGGCACTTGCTTTCTGAGACCTTCTTGGGAAATTGTGACTACAGATGCCAGTCTATCAGGGCCATCTAAAGGCTCAGGGCCTGTGGTCTCGGGAAGAGTCCTCTCTCCCCATAAACATCTTGGAGTTGAGCTATCTTCAATGCTCTCAGTGCAGCCTCAACTGTCGTTGGTCCGGTTTATAAGATTCCAATCGTACATCACCTCAGTGGCTTACATCAACCACTAGGTAGGGACTCTAGTTCCTTAGCCGTGAAGGAGGTGACTCAAATTAATCAGTGGGCGGAAACCCATGATTGTCTCCTATCTGCCATCCACATCCCAGGAGTGGACAACTGGTAAGCAGATTTTCTGAGCAGACAGATCTTTCATCCCAGGGAGTGGGCTCTCCATCCAGAAGTGTTCTCTCATATAACCCTCAAGTCTCTGGTTGAGAAGTTTGATTTGTTTGGCGTATGAGACTGCTGGACAGCAGCCTCCTGAGAGTTACGGCTCATTCCACTAGGGCTGTCTCCTCTTCCTGGGCTTTCAAATGTTAAGCTTCTGTGGAACAGATTTGCAAGGCCGCAACTTGGTCCTCTCTGCATACTTTTTCAAAATTCTACAAATTTGATACCTTTGCCTCAGCTGAGGCTTCGTTTGGGAGACAGGTTCTACAAGTGGGGGTGCCTTCTGTTTAGGTCATCCTGACTCCCCCCCCCCCCTCCCATTCATTCCGTGTCGTCCTAGCTTGGGTATTGGTTCCCACTAGTAATTGGAATGACGACGTGGACTCCATGTCATAGGAAAGAAAACAAAATTTATGCTTACCTGATAAATTTATTTCCGACATGGAGAGTCCACAACCCGCCCTCCTTTTTTTTTTTTTTTTTTTATGAATTGGCAGTTTTTTTCTATAAACCTCAGGCAACTTTTTCACCCTTGTTTCTTCCTTTTCCATTTCCTTCGGCTGAATGACTGGGGGTTATGGGTAAGGCAGTTACACTTAACAGCTTTGCTGGGTTCCTCTTTGCCTCCTCCTGCTGGCCAGGAGTTGAATATCCCACTAGTAATTGGAATGACGTGGACTCTCCATGTCTGGAAAGAAAGACATTTATCAGGTAAGCATACATTTTTGTTTTTTGTTGCCGTAGGTGGTGTGACCCTACTGCGAGCTGCTGCCAAGAACCATGCTCGAGTGACGGTAGTGTGTGATCCTAGTGATTATGGAACCATTGCTGATGAGATGGAAAAATCTGAGACAAAGGACACATCGTTGGAGACACGCAGCCAACTAGCTTTGAAGGTGAGCACAATGGGATAGTGACAACTAGTGACCCTTGAAAGTGATCAGGTCAGATACTAAACTGCAACTTTTATTTGTGCACTTTTTTTCTTTTCTTTTTTAATTAGTACATTCATGTTTCCTTAGCTGCTGCTCTGCTTCTGTCTGTAAGCATAATATTCTAGATGGGGTAGTTTCCTTTTCTATTAGCTTGGCTCAAGACAATGTCACATCCAGCATCAGTCTGATAATTGTGAAGCAAAGAACAGTGGTTTAGAAATGCCATGTTTGCAAGAGACTGGTTGAGCTCTATAAGCTCTCCCCTCCCCCCCCCCCCCCAAGCCTTCTGCACTACAACTGCAGGTTCTCACAAGAGAACCTGCACTTCGTATTTATCAAGCAGTGGTCATCAACCGCTGCTTCCTACACTCTTCTCCACTTCTTAGGTGGAGAATTTCAATCTGACCGGTGAGATTGACAGCTCCTGCACACACGTGATTGGCTGTGCGCGGGCAGGGGCGGCATTGCATGCGAGCGCAAAACGGCGATCGCGTGCAATGAGCTGCGGCAGAGGGGTGCATATATCCGACGTAGCTTGATAAATCGAGCCCTATAGGGACTGTCCTTGTCTGGTGTCCCAAGGAGCCAGTACAGTGAAAAATCCTTTATAGCTTTTAAGAAAAAGGCAACCATAGTTCTTATGAAGAGCCAGTTAAAATTTTCATCCTAGTTCACTCCTTAGAATAATTACAGTGGAAGTTGATTTGAAAAAAGAGGGAAATTGTCGCACTAAAGGCTACCTCCCATCTTGCTTACTTGGAATCTGCCCAAGCACTGTTCCTCCATTGGGAATTCCTTTTTCCATTAGATTTGGATAGTTTTTTTTTTTTTTTTTCAGCAGCAGGGAGAGGACACAAGTTAAAGATTGAAATTTGCCACAATGTACTTTTAATGTTATATTAATGAGTCGTGGGGTTACATATAACAGGGTACATCGAACAGTACTGCATTTACATTTATTTTTTAAACAGTACATAGGAATTTCCAAGTAAATAAACCATAAATAATAAAACTAAGTTTTTTATACGTCATACTTAGTACCATCTCTAGGTGGCATAGTTGTTCCTATAAAGTATAGTATTGGAAGTGACATTTTGTCTGGTAATAATCATACTATCTGGATATGAAAGAGCTATGTTGAGCTTCTAGATTACTGCCAAGAACACCAAATTGACTTAACATAGACATTGATTATTCTTTTGAACTTTTTTAAAATTTACGTTGTCATATGAAGCTTTAAATATTGATAATATGATTATTGGTTGATATGAATATATTTTTAATGTGAGTGATCTTTATGACTGAAATTCCAATAAAAAAAATTTGCATTTTTATTATTTGGGATATTAAATGTTAAACAAAACCATAAGCTCTTTTCCTTAGGCTTCTAATTTTATTTTTACTTTGTTTTTGTGTTGCTGTTTTTATATATTATGTGACTAAGCACAAAAGGCTTGATCTAAAAGCCCGGTAAATGTTAGCTGTATATGTCAAAGGCCCGGTAGTCATTGGCAGTGGGGGAGTAGTATATCAGTCGGAGGCTGGTAGCACTAGATAAGATAAGATTCCTTTTATTGTCATTGCACAAGTTAGAAAAACAAGGGCAATGAAATATATTTAAAAACATCTAACCCAGACATTGCAAATAAATAGTATAAGGTGCAGAGGCTAATACAATAGTAGTCGTAAATAATTATAAAATTATAAAAAAAAAAATGGAATGACTTTAGTGTTGAATACATATATTGTAACATGTAATATCAATAATTAAAATGTGATATACTTTATTTCTTCTGTTAAGTGTGATCAGTCCACGGGTCATCATTACTTCTGGGATATTACTCCTCCCCAACAGGAAGTGCAAGAGGATTCACCCAGCAGAGCTGCATATAGCTCCTCCCCTCTACGTCACTCCCAGTCATTCTCTTGCACCCAACGACTAGATAGGATGTGTGAGAGGACTATGGTGATTATACTTAGTTTTATATCTTCTATCAAAAGTTTGTTATTTTAAAATAGCACCGGAGTGTGTTATTACCTCTCTGGCAGAGTTTGAAGAAGAATCTACCAGAGTTTTACTATGATTTTAGCCGGAGTAGTTAAGATCATATTGCTGTTTCTCGGCCATCTGAGGAGAGGTAAACTTCAGATCAGGGGACAGCGGGCAGATGAATCTGCATAGAGGTATGTAGCAGCTTTTATTTTCTGACAATGGAATTGATGAGAAAATCCTGCCATACCGATATAATGTCATGTATGTATACTTTACACTTCAGTATTCTGGGGAATGGTACTTCACTGGAATTACACTGTAAGAAATACATAAACATAATTTCTTAGTTATTAAAAAGTTTTAACGTTTTTGCTGGAATGTAAAATCGTTTTCATTTGCTGAGGTACTGAGTGAATAAATGTTTGGGCACTATTTTTCCACTTGGCAGTTGCTTGATCTTTTTTCTGACAGTTTCTGTTCTCTCTCACTGCTGTGTGTGAGGGGCCGTTTTTTGGCGCTTTTGCTACGCATCAGAAATTTCAGTCAGCAGCTCATTGTATTTCCTGCATGATCCGGTTCATCTCTACAGAGCTCAGGGGTCTTCAAAACTTGTTTTCTCCAACATAGGTGTGTCCGGTCCACGGCGTCATCCTTACTTGTGGGATATTCTCTTCCCCAACAGGAAATGGCAAAGAGCCCAGCAAAGCTGGTCACATGATCCCTCCTAGGCTCCGCCTACCCCAGTCATTCTCTTTGCCGTTGTACAGGCAACATCTCCACGGAGATGGCTTAGAGTTTTTTAGTGTTTAACTGTAGTTTTTATTATTCAATCAAGAGTTTGTTATTTTGAAATAGTGCTGGTATGTACTATTTACTCAGAAACAGAAAAGAGATGAAGATTTCTGTTTGTATGAGGAAAATGATTTTAGCAACCGTAACTAAAATCCATGGCTGTTCCACACAGGACTGTTGAGAGCAATTAACTTCAGTTGGGGGAACAGTGTGCAGTCTCTTGCTGCTTGAGGTATGACACATTCTAACAAGACGATGTAATGCTGGAAGCTGTCATTTTCCCTATGGGATCCGGTAAGCCATGTTTATTACGATCGTAAATAAGGGCTTCACAAGGGCTTATTAAGACTGTAGACTTTTTCTGGGCTAAATCGATTCATTATTAACACATATTTAGCCTTGAGGAATCATTTTATCTGGGTATTTTGATATAATAATATCGGCAGGCACTGTATTAGACACCTTATTCCTTAGGGGCTTTCCCAAAGCATAAGCAGAGCCTCATTTTCGCGCCGGTGTGGCGCACTTGTTTTTGAGAGGCATGGCATGCAGTCGCATGTGAGAGGAGCTCTGATACTTAGAAAAGACTTTCTGAAGGCGTCATTTGGTATCGTATTCCCCTTTGGGCTTGGTTGGGTCTCAGCAAAGCAGATACCAGGGACTGTAAAGGGGTTAAAGTTTAAAACGGCTCCGGTTCCGTTATTTTAAGGGTTAAAGCTTCCAAATTTGGTGTGCAATACTTTTAAGGCTTTAAGACACTGTGGTGAAAATTTGATAAATTTTGAACAATTCCTTCATGTTTTTTCGCAATTGCAGTAATAAAGTGTGTTCAGTTTAAAATTTAAAGTGACAGTAACGGTTTTATTTTAAAACGTTTTTGTACTTTGTTATCAAGTTTATGCCTGTTTAACATGTCTGAACTACCAGATAGACTGTGTTCTGAATGTGGGGAAGCCAGAATTCCTATTCATTTAAATAAATGTGATTTATGTGATAATGACAATGATGCCCAAGATGATTCCTCAAGTGAGGGGAGTAAGCATGGTACTGCATCATTCCCTCCTTCGTCTACACGAGTCTTGCCCACTCAGGAGGCCCCTAGTACATCTAGCGCGCCAATACTCCTTACTATGCAACAATTAACGGCTGTAATGGATAATTCTGTCAAAAACATTTTAGCCAAAATAAACACTTGTCAGCGTAAGCGCGGCTGCTCTGTTTTAGATACTGAAGAGCATGACGACGCTGATATTAATATCTCTGAAGGGCCCCTAACCCAGTCTGATGGGGCCAGGGAGGTTTTGTCTGAGGGAGAAATTACTGATTCAGGGAACATTTCTCAACAGGCTGAACCTGATGTGATTGCATTTAAATTTAAGTTGGAACATCTCCGCATTCTGCTTAAGGAGGTATTATCCACTCTGGATGATTGTGACAAGTTGGTCATCCCAGAGAAACTATGTAAAATGGACAAGTTCCTAGAGGTGCCGGGGCTCCCAGAAGCTTTTCCTATACCCAAGCGGGTGGCGGACATTGTTAATAAAGAATGGGAGAGGCCAGGTATTCCTTTCGTCCCTCCCCCCATATTTAAAAAATTGTTTCCTATGGTCGACCCCAGAAAGGACTTATGGCAGACAGTCCCCAAGGTCGAGGGAGCGGTTTCCACTTTAAACAAACGCACCACTATACCCATAGAGGATAGTTGTGCTTTCAAAGATCCTATGGATAAAAAATTAGAAGGTTTGCTTAAAAAGATGTTTGTTCAGCAGGGTTACCTTCTACAACCAATTTCATGCATTGTCCCTGTCGCTACAGCCGCATGTTTCTGGTTCGATGAGCTGATAAAGGCGGTCGATAGTGATTCTCCTCCTTATGAGGAGATTATGGACAGAATCAATGCTCTCAAATTGGCTAATTCTTTCACCCTCGACGCCACTTTGCAATTGGCTAGGTTAGCGGCTAAGAATTCTGGGTTTGCTATTGTGGCGCGCAGAGCGCTTTGGTTGAAATCTTGGTCGGCTGATGCGTCTTCCAAGAACAAGCTACTTAACATTCCTTTCAAGGGGAAAACGCTGTTTGGCCCTGACTTGAAAGAGATTATCTCTGATATCACTGGGGGTAAGGGCCACGCCCTTCCTCAGGATCGGCCTTTCAAGGCAAAAAATAAACCTAATTTTCGTCCCTTTCGTAGAAACGGACCAGCCCAAGGTGCTACGTCCTCTAAGCAAGAGGGTAATACTTCTCAAGCCAAGCCAGCTTGGAGACCAATGCAAGGCTGGAACAAAGGAAAGCAGGCCAAGAAACCTGCCACTGCTACCAAGACTGCATGAAATGTTGGCCCCCGATCCGGGACCGGATCTGGTGGGGGGCAGACTCTCTCTCTTCGCTCAGGCTTGGGCAAGAGATGTTCTGGATCCTTGGGCCCTAGAAATAGTCTCCCAAGGTTATCTTCTGGAATTCAAGGGACTTCCCCCAAGGGGGAGGTTCCACAGGTCTCAGTTGTCTTCAGACCATATAAATAGACAGGCATTCTTACATTGTGTAGAAGACCTGTTAAAAATGGGAGTGATTCATCCTGTTCCATTAAGAGAACAAGGGATGGGGTTCTACTCCAATCTGTTCATAGTTCCCAAAAAAGAGGGAACGTTCAGACCAATCTTAGATCTCAAGATCTTAAACAAGTTTCTCAAGGTTCCATCATTCAAGATGGAAACCATTCGAACTATTCTTCCTTCCATCCAGGAAGGTCAATTCATGACCACGGTGGATTTAAAGGATGCGTATCTACATATTCCTATCCACAAGGAACATCATCGGTTCCTAAGGTTCGCATTCCTGGACAAACATTACCAGTTCGTGGCGCTTCCTTTCGGATTAGCCACTGCTCCAAGGATTTTCACAAAGGTACTAGGGTCCCTTCTAGCTGTGCTAAGACCAAGGGGCATTGCTGTAGTACCTTACTTGGACGACATTTTGATTCAAGCGTCGTCCCTTCCTCAAGCAAAGGCTCACACGGACATCGTCCTGGCCTTTCTCAGATCTCACGGATGGAAAGTGAACGTGGAAAAGAGTTCTCTATCCCCGTCAACAAGGGTTCCCTTCTTGGGAACAATTATAGACTCCTTAGAAATGAGGATTTTTCTAACAGAGGCCAGAAAAACAAAACTTCTAGACTCTTGTCGGATACTTCATTCCGTTCCTCTTCCTTCCATAGCTCAGTGCATGGAAGTGATCGGGTTGATGGTAGCGGCAATGGACATAGTTCCTTTTGCGCGCATTCATCTAAGACCATTACAACTGTGCATGCTCAGTCAGTGGAATGGGGACTATACAGACTTGTCTCCGAAGATACAAGTAAATCAGAGGACCAGAGACTCACTCCGTTGGTGGCTGTCCCTGGACAACCTGTCACAAGGGATGACATTCCGCAGACCAGAGTGGGTCATTGTCACGACCGACGCCAGTCTGATGGGCTGGGGCGCGGTCTGGGGATCCCTGAAAGCTCAGGGTCTTTGGTCTCGGGAAGAATCTCTTCTACCGATAAATATTCTGGAACTGAGAGCGATATTCAATGCTCTCAAGGCTTGGCCTCAGCTAGCGAGGGCCAAGTTCATACGGTTTCAATCAGACAACATGACAACTGTTGCGTACATCAACCATCAGGGGGGAACAAGGAGTTCCCTAGCGATGGAAGAAGTGACCAAAATCATTCTATGGGCGGAGTCTCACTCCTGCCACCTGTCTGCTATCCACATCCCAGGAGTGGAAAATTGGGAAGCGGATTTTCTGAGTCGTCAGACATTGCATCCGGGGGAGTGGGAACTCCATCCGGAAATCTTTGCCCAAGTCACTCAGCTGTGGGGCATTCCAGACATGGATCTGATGGCCTCTCGTCAGAACTTCAAAGTTCCTTGCTACGGGTCCAGATCCAGGGATCCCAAGGCGGCTCTAGTGGATGCACTAGTAGCACCTTGGACCTTCAAACTAGCTTATGTGTTCCAGCCCTTTCCTCTCATCCCCAGGCTGGTAGCCAGGATCAATCAGGAGAGGGCGTCGGTGATCTTGATAGCTCCTGCGTGGCCACGCAGGACTTGGTATGCAGATCTGGTGAATATGTCATCGGCTCCACCTTGGAAGCTACCTTTGAGACGAGACCTTCTTGTTCAGGGTCCGTTCGAACATCCGAATCTGGTTTCACTCCAGCTGACTGCTTGGAGATTGAACGCTTGATTTTATCGAAGCGAGGGTTCTCAGATTCTGTTATCGATACTCTTGTTCAGGCCAGAAAGCCTGTAACTAGAAAGATTTACCACAAAATTTGGAAAAAATATATCTGTTGGTGTGAATCTAAAGGATTCCCTTGGGACAAGGTTAAGATTCCTAGGATCCTATCCTTCCTTCAAGAAGGATTGGAAAAAGGATTATCTGCAAGTTCCCTGAAGGGACAGATTTCTGCCTTGTCGGTGTTACTTCACAAAAAACTGGCTGCTGTGCCAGATGTTCAAGCTTTTGTTCAGGCTCTGGTTAGAATTAAGCCTGTTTACAAACCTTTGACTCCTCCTTGGAGTCTCAATTTAGTTCTTTCAGTTCTTCAGGGGGTTCCGTTTGAACCCTTGCATTCCGTTGATATTAAATTATTATCTTGGAAAGTTTTGTTTTTAGTTGCAATTTCTTCTGCCAGAAGAGTTTCAGAATTATCTGCTCTGCAGTGTTCTCCTCCTTATCTGGTGTTCCATGCAGATAAGGTGGTTTTACGTACTAAACCTGGTTTTCTTCCAAAAGTTGTTTCTAACAAAAACATTAACCAGGAGATTATCGTACCTTCTCTGTGTCCGAAACCAGTTTCAAAGAAGGAACGTTTGTTGCACAATTTGGATGTTGTTCGCGCTCTAAAATTCTATTTAGATGCTACAAAGGATTTTAGACAAACATCTTCCTTGTTTGTTGTTTATTCCGGTAAAAGGAGAGGTCAAAAAGCAACTTCTACCTCTCTCTCTTTTTGGATTAAAAGCATCATCAGATTGGCTTACGAGACTGCCGGACGGCAGCCTCCCGAAAGAATCACAGCTCATTCCACTAGGGCTGTGGCTTCCACATGGGCCTTCAAGAACGAGGCTTCTGTTGATCAGATATGTAGGGCAGCGACTTGGTCTTCACTGCACACTTTTACCAAATTTTACAAGTTTGATACTTTTGCTTCTTCTGAGGCTATTTTTGGGAGAGAGGTTTTGCAAGCCGTGGTGCCTTCCATTTAGGTGACCTGATTTGCTCCCTCCCTTCATCCGTGTCCTAAAGCTTTGGTATTGGTTCCCACAAGTAAGGCTGACGCCGTGGACCGGACACACCTATGTTGGAGAAAACAGAATTTATGTTTACCTGATAAATTACTTTCTCCAACGGTGTGTCCGGTCCACGGCCCGCCCTGGTTTTTTTAATCAGGTCTGATAATTTATTTTCTTTAACTACAGTCACCACGGTACCATATGGTTTCTCCTATGCAAATATTCCTCCTTAACGTCGGTCGAATGACTGGGGTAGGCGGAGCCTAGGAGGGATCATGTGACCAGCTTTGCTGGGCTCTTTGCCATTTCCTGTTGGGGAAGAGAATATCCCACAAGTAAGGATGACGCCGTGGACCGGACACACCGTTGGAGAAAGTAATTTATCAGGTAAACATAAATTCTGTTTTGAGGGAGGTAATTTCTCTCAGCAGAGCTGTGAGATTATAGTTGACTGAGATAAAAAACGTTTATTCTGTAATTTTTTTTCTGCTTTCAGAATTAGTTGTCTTTTGCTAATGGGATCAAACCTTTGCTAAAGTTGTGTTGTTTACAAGGATTGAGGCTATAACTGTTTCAATTTATTAATTTTCAACTGTCATAAATCTTCTGTGCTTCTTAAAGGCACAGTACGTTTTTAATAATATTCTAATAGAATTGTATTCCAAGTTGCAAGTTTATTTGCTAGTGTGTTAAACATGTCTGATTCAGAGGAAGATACCTGTGTCATTTGTTGCAATGCCAAAGTGGAGCCCAATAGAAATTTATGTACTAACTGTATTGATGCTACTTTAAATAAGAGTCAATCTGTACAAATTGAACAAATTTCACCAAACAACGAGGGGAGAGTTATGCCGACTAACTCGCCTCACGTGTCAGTACCTGCATCTCCCGCTCGGGAGGTGCGCGATATGGTGGCGCCCAGTACAGCTGGGCGGCCATTACAGATAACTTTACAAGATATGGCCACTGTTATGACTGAAGTTTTGGCTAAATTACCAGAACTAAGAGGCAAGCGTGATCACTCTGGGGTGAGAACAGAGTGCGCTGATAATATTAGGGCCATGTCAGACACTGCGTCACAGGTGGCAGAACATGAGGACGGAGAACTTCATTCTGTGGGTGACGGTTCTGATCCAAACAGACTGGATTCAGATATTTCAAATTTTAAATTTAAGCTGGAAAACCTCCGTGTATTACTAGGGGAGGTGTTAGCGGCTCTGAATGATTGTAACACAGTTGCAATACCAGAGAAAATGTGTAGGTTGGATAAATATTTTGCGGTACCGGCGAGTACTGATGTTTTTCCTATACCTAAGAGACTTACTGAAATTGTTACTAAGGAGTGGGATAGACCCGGTGTGCCGTTCTCACCCCCTCCGATATTTAGAAAAATGTTTCCAATAGACGCCACCACACGGGACTTGTGGCAAACGGTCCCTAAGGTGGAGGGAGCAGTTTCTACTTTAGCTAAGCGTACCACTATCCCGGTGGAGGATAGCTGTGCTTTTTCAGATCCAATGGATAAAAAATTAGAGGGTTACCTTAAGAAAATGTTTGTTCAACAAGGTTTTATATTGCAACCCCTTGCATGCATTGCGCCGGTCACGGCTGCAGCGGCATTCTGGATTGAGTCTCTGGAAGAGAACATTAGTTCAGCTACTCTGGACGACATTACGGACAGGCTTAGAGTCCTTAAACTAGCTAATTCATTCATTTCGGAGGCCGTAGTACATTTAACTAAACTTACGGCTAAGAATTCAGGATTCGCCATTCAGGCACGCAGGGCGCTGTGGCTAAAATCCTGGTCAGCTGATGTTACTTCTAAGTCTAAATTGCTTAATATAGCTTTTAAAGGGCAG
Source organism: Bombina bombina (assembly GCF_027579735.1). NCBI lineage: Eukaryota > Metazoa > Chordata > Amphibia > Anura > Bombinatoridae > Bombina > Bombina bombina. The sequence goes on from NC_069499.1 coordinate 577,162,298, forward strand.
TCCTTATTTGGGCCTGGTTTGAAAGAAATTATCGCTGACATTACAGGAGGTAAAGGCCACGCCCTGCCTCAAGACAGGGCCAAACTTAAGGCCAAACAGTCTAATTTTCGTTCCTTTCGGAATTTCAAAGCAGGAGCAGCATCAACTTCCTCTGCCCCAAAGCAAGAAGGATCTGTTGCTCGCTACAGACAAAACTGGAGACCTAACCAGTCTTGGAACAAGGGCGAGCAGGCCAGGAAACCTGCTGCTGCCCCTAAAACAGCATGAATTGAGGGCCCCCGATCCGGGATCGGATCTAGTGGGGGGCAGACTTTCTCTCTTCGCCCAGGCTTGGGCAAGAGATGTCCAGGATCCCTGGGCGCTAGAGATAATATCTCAGGGATACCTTCTGGACTTCAAATACTCTCCTCCAAGAGAGAGATTTCATCTGTCAAGGTTGTCAACAATCCAGACAAAGAAAGAGGCGTTTCTACGCTGCGTACAAGAGCTCTTGTTAATGGGAGTAATCCATCCAGTTCCACGGTCGGAACAGGGACAAGGGTTTTACTCAAATCTGTTTGTGGTTCCCAAAAAAGAGGGAACTTTCAGACCAATCCTGGACTTAAAGATCCTAAACAAATTCCTAAGAGTTCCATCGTTCAAGATGGAGACTATTCGGACAATTTTACCTATGATCCAAGAGGGTCAGTACATGACCACTGTAGATTTAAAAGATGCTTACCTTCACATACCGATTCACAAAGATCATTTCCGGTACCTAAGGTTTGCCTTCCTAGACAGGCATTACCAGTTTGTGGCTCTTCCATTCGGATTGGCTACAGCTCCAAGAATCTTCACAAAGGTTCTGGGTGCTCTTCTGGCGGTACTAAGACCGCGGGGAATCTCGGTAGCTCCATACCTAGACGACATTCTGATACAAGCTTCAAGCTTTCAAAATGCCAAGTTTCATACAGAGTTAGTACTGGCATTTCTAAGGTCACATGGATGGAAGGTGAACGAAAAGAAAAGTTCACTCGTTCCACTCACAAGAGTTCCCTTCTTGGGGACTCTTATAGATTCTGTAGAAATGAAGATTTACCTGACAGAGGACAGGCTAACAAGACTTCAAAGTGCTTGCCGCACCCTTCATTCCATTCAACACCCGTCAGTGGCTCAATGCATGGAGGTAATCGGCTTAATGGTAGCGGCAATGGACATAGTACCCTTTGCACGCTTACACCTCAGACCACTGCAACTGTGCATGCTAAGTCAGTGGAATGGGGATTACTCAGACTTGTCCCCTTCTCTGAATCTGGATCAAGAGACCAGAAATTCTCTTCTATGGTGGCTTTCTCGGCCACATCTGTCCAGGGGGATGCCATTCAGCAGACCAGACTGGACAATTGTAACAACAGACGCCAGCCTTCTAGGTTGGGGTGCCGTCTGGAATTCTCTGAAGGCTCAGGGACAATGGAGTCAGGAAGAGAGTCTCCTGCCAATAAACATTCTGGAATTGAGAGCAGTTCTCAATGCACTCCTGGCTTGGCCCCAGTTGACAACTCGGGGGTTCATCAGGTTTCAGTCGGACAACATCACGACTGTAGCTTACATCAACCATCAGGGAGGGACAAGAAGCTCCCTAGCAATGATGGAAGTATCAAAGATAATTCGCTGGGCAGAGTCTCACTCTTGCCACCTGTCAGCAATCCACATCCCGGGAGTGGAGAACTGGGAGGCGGATTTCTTAAGTCGTCAGACTTTTCATCCGGGGGAGTGGGAACTTCATCCGGAGGTCTTTGCCCAAATACTTCGACGTTGGGGCAAACCAGAGATAGACCTCATGGCGTCTCGTCAGAACTCCAAGCTTCCTCGTTACGGGTCCAGATCCAGGGATCCAGGAGCAGTCCTGATAGATGCCCTGACAGCACCCTGGGATTTCAGGATGGCTTACGTGTTTCCACCCTTCCCGATGCTTCCTCGATTGATTGCCAGAATCAAACAGGAGAGAGCATCAGTGATTCTAATAGCACCTGCATGGCCACGCAGGACTTGGTATGCAGACCTAGTGGACATGTCATCCTGTCCACCTTGGTCTCTACCTCTGAAACAGGACCTTCTGATACAGGGTCCTTTCAAACATCAAAATCTAACTTCTCTGAAGCTGACTGCTTGGAAATTGAACGCTTGATTTTATCAAGACGTGGGTTTTCTGAGTCAGTTATTGATACCTTAATACAGGCTAGGAAGCCTGTTACCAGAAGGATTTACCATAAGATATGGCGTAAATACCTATATTGGTGTGAATCCAAAGGTTACTCTTGGAGTAAGGTTAGGATTCCTAGGATATTATCTTTTCTACAAGAAGGTTTAGAAAAGGGTTTATCTGCTAGTTCTTTAAAGGGACAGATCTCAGCTCTGTCCATTCTGTTACACAAACGTCTGTCAGAAGTTCCTGACGTCCAGGCTTTTTGTCAGGCTTTGGCCAGGATTAAGCCTGTGTTTAAAACTGTTGCTCCACCATGGAGTTTAAACCTTGTTCTTAATGTTTTACAGGGCGTTCCGTTTGAACCCCTTCATTCCATTGATATAAAGTTGTTATCTTGGAAAGTTCTATTTTTAATGGCTATTTCCTCGGCTTGAAGAGTCTCTGAATTATCAGCCTTACATTGTGATTCTCCTTATTTGATTTTTCATTCGGATAAGGTAGTTCTGCGTACTAAACCTGGGTTCTTACCTAAGGTAGTCACTAACAGGAATATCAATCAAGAGATTGTTGTTCCTCCTTTGTGCCCAAATCCTTCTTCGAAGAAGGAACGTCTACTGCACAACCTGGACGTAGTCCGTGCTCTAAAATTTTACTTACAGGCAACTAAGGAATTTCGACAAACGTCTTCTCTGTTTGTCGTTTACTCTGGTCAGAGGAGAGGTCAAAAGGCTTCTGCTACCTCTCTTTCTTTTTGGCTTCGTAGCATAATTCGTTTAGCTTATGAGACTGCTGGACAGCAGCCTCCTGAAAGAATTACAGCTCATTCTACTAGAGCTGTGGCTTCCACTTGGGCCTTCAAGAATGAGGCCTCTGTTGAGCAGATTTGCAAGGCTGCAACTTGGTCTTCGCTTCATACTTTTTCCAAATTTGACACTTTTGCTTCCTCGGAGGCTATTTTTGGGAGAAAGGTTCTTCAGGCAGTGGTTCCTTCTGTATAAAGAGCCTGCCTATCCCTCCCGTCATCCGTGTACTTTTGCTTTGGTATTGGTATCCCAGAAGTAATGATGACCCGTGGACTGATCACACTTAACAGAAGAAAACATAATTTATGCTTACCTGATAAATTCCTTTCTTCTGTAGTGTGATCAGTCCACGGCCCGCCCTGTTTTTAAGGCAGGTAAATATTTTTTAAGTTATACTCCAGTCACCACTTCACCCTTGGCTTCTCCTTTCTCGTTGGTCCTTGGTCGAATGACTGGGAGTGACGTAGAGGGGAGGAGCTATATGCAGCTCTGCTGGGTGAATCCTCTTGCACTTCCTGTTGGGGAGGAGTAATATCCCAGAAGTAATGATGACCCGTGGACTGATCACACTACAGAAGAAAGGAATTTATCAGGTAAGCATAAATTATGTTTTGTAAATGCATAAAATATGTGCAGTATAAGTCTAATATGGCAAAAGACAATAATTTACACACTGAGAATCCCAGTGTGACCATAATTCAGCATAGTAGAAAAGTGCGTGGTGCCAATCAATATCAACCAGCAAATAAGTTGTAAAAATATATAAAACATAGAAGAAAAAAAGTTTAACAGTGTAATACAAATTATCAATGTGATATGAATAAGTGCATGGTGCTATCCGTGTAGTAAGCACAGGTAATGGAAAATACAAATTAATAAATGTGAGTAATAAACAGCAATTATAATCAGAGATGGCTTAAAACCTACAATTAAAAGATGTAATAATCTAAAAGATATAATAAAAATGATCGAAATCGGCACTAGGTATGTGTTCAGCATAACAGCTCTGGGGAAAAAAACTATTTTGTAGCCTGGCTCTCTTGCTATTCAGACTCCTGTACTGCCTCCCTGATGGCAAAAGGACAAACTGTCCATGACTAGGATGGAAAGAGTCTCCAATGATGCAGTGTGCCCTTTGCAGGCATCGCCTGTGCTGATGGTCCTCAATAGAGGGTAGCTAAACACCGATGATGTACTGGGCAGTTTTCACCACCCGTTTAAGAGCTTTCCAGTCGAGGTTAGTACAGTTGCCGTACCACACCGAGATGCAGTTGGTAAGAATGCTCTCAATGGTGCAGAGATAGAAATTAAACAATCTGAGAAGACAGATGTACTTTCTTCAGCTTCCTTAAATAGTCGCCGTTGCGCCTTTTTAACTAACGTGAAGGTATTTTAGTGACCAGGACAGATTTTCGGGGATGGTATGTTCCCAGAAATTTAAAACTAGTCACCCGTTCTACCTCAGACCCATTAATATAGATGGGCATGTGTGTACAGCGTTTATCAACACACCATGTCACCAGGTGCGTTAACTCCTCCCTGTATGCCGACTCTTCATTATTGCTGACCCTGTCTACCACAGTAGTGTCATCTGCAAACTTAATGATGGTATTCAACACAAACTTAAGCAGGCAGTCGTGGGTAAAAAGAGAATAAAATAGAGGGCTCAATACACAGCCTTGTGGGACTCCAGTATTCAGGGTAAAGGAGAGAGAATTGTCTAACCTCACTGACTGAGGTCTATTGGTCAGGAAGTCCAGGGTCCAATTACAGAGCCAGATATTGATACCCAAGTCTTGAAGTTTCGCAACCAGCTTTGTAGGAATGATGTTGAATGCTGAACTGAAATCAATAAAAAGCATCCTTACATAAGTGTTACTGTCCAAATGGGTCAAAGCAGAGTGTAGTGCCATAGAAATAGCATCTTCTGTTGACCTATTTTGGCAATAGGCATATTGATGAGGGTCCAATGTACATGGTAAATGGTCTTTAAGATGGGCCATGACCAACCTCTCAAAACACTTCATGATGATTGGAGTAAGTAAATTAGGACGATAGTCATTCAGACTAGGGTTGCACCGATACTAGTATCGGTGCCGATACCAAGTATTTCCATGAGTACTTGTACTCGTGCAAATGCACCGATACTTAAACCGATACCTCCAATTCCTACCCATATGCCATCTTGTGGCGTTTTTCAAACTGTATGTTCCCATTTCATTTTAAGCTGGAGTGGAGACTTAACTAAAAATTGTTCACTTCTGTTCTGCCAATACAAAATGCTGTTATTTGTATTTTACGTCAGCAGTGCTTTAAAAGCTGCTACTTTACAGCTTCTCATCTTGCACAATTATGCTCAAAATATACTGTACTCTGAGGAACACCCTTAGCCAGGGCTGGACTGGGAATAAAAAGCAGCCATGGAAAAATATGAAGACCAGCCCTATTTTCTGTTGAGTCAGTAGAATACAAATGCCCCATTTTTCTCAAAGGGGATTACTGGGACACTCCTTCCCCAATATTTTCAGAATTAAATTTACAACTTTGTATTAACAACTAAATGTCAGATTGATGAGTTTTATATGCACCCTACAACCCAATAGCATTTATAAACACATTCTGTGAACTTTGTGACAACAAGCACATAAAACTGTTTTATTATTTCAAAATGTCTTTTGAGATACAATTCATAATTATAAAGAAGCGATCTTAAATCATTAGTCTGTATTGTGCTTGGTAAACTGTCATGACATAAAAAAAGTATCGGTAATTGGTATCGGTGAGTATTTGAAAAAAGGTATCAGTACTTGTACTCAGTCTTAAAAAAATGGTATCGGTGCAACCCTAATTCAGACCCACTGCAGCGGATTGTTTTTGCACCCCGGGACAGCCGCCTGGGCCAGTCACAGATTAAAAATGTCAGTAAAGACCTTGGCTAATTCTCCAGCACATGGCCAGGAATACCATCTGGGCCATCAGCCTTGCGTGCATCTACCCTGGAAAGTTCTTGGTACTCCTCAGAAACTAAGTATTAAAGGCTGTTCCTCTGGATGGAGCGCATCTTTGATGATTGGTTCATTATTATCCCGATCAAAATGGGCATAAAAGTAATTTAGCACGTCTGGAAAGGAGGCATCCTTAATTGAGGAGATTGTATTTACAGATTTGTAGTTCGTAATGGCCTGGATGCCCTGCCACATACGTTGGGGTCACAATTGTTATGAAAGTGGTCTTCAATATGATATCTTGAAATCATGTTTAGCACTTTTTTTATTCCCCTTTTTAAATTTTCCCCGGTAGCGCTATAGGCTGCAGCATTTTGTGCATCCAGTAAAAGGCGAACCTCCCTATTCATCCAAGGTTTCTGGTTAGGAAAGATTTTTTAATATTTTTAAAAGTGGTTACGCTGTTGGTACACAAGCTGATATAATCCAGAATAGAGGAGGCATATAGTTCAATATATATATGGAAATCCCCCATAGCTTGCAAAGCAAACATGCTCCAATCAGTATATGTAAACTGATACTGAAGTTTAGAGGTTGCATCTTCTGGCCACACTAAAGGCACTTACTTACCTGTGGTGCCCATGGCTGGACTTGTCTGCTCCTTGTCCCATGCTGTCCTCCCACTAAATGGCTGTTACATGCACATATCGTGCATGCACAGTGGCACTCTGATAGGCCCCCAGCTCCATACATATGGAACTCTGGGTGATCAGTTTACAGCAAAGAAGCAGCAAAAATGTATGTTGAATCATGGCCCACCAGCAGAACCACCAAGGCCTAATACTGGGCCAAGGCCCGGCTGAGAAACCCTGCGGATGTCTTCTACTCTTAATAGCTACTTGAAAACAATCTTCTCAGAATCCTCTGTCAGTAAAAGTTGAAATATAGAAGAGGTGGAAGAAAATGTGCTTCTTTAATGCACTAAATGGTATTCTTGAAGCAAGTGAAATGCTTCTAGTTAAAGGGACAGTATACACCCATTTTCATATAACTGCATGTAATAGACACTACTATAAAGAGTAAGGTGCACAGATACTGATATAAAAATCCAGTATAAAACTGTTTAAAAACTTACTTAGAAGCTCTGTTGAAAAGGTAGCTGGAAAGCCCACTCCCCCATCCCTTCTTTTGCATATGGAAAGACCTTTACACAAACAGGAGCAAGCTGGAGTAGGTATCTGACGGTATTCTCCTAAAACTTTGGGGCTTGGTTAGGAGACTGAAAATCAGAGCATTGTTATTTTATAAATAAGCAAAACTATACATTAAAAAAAAAAAAAAAAAAAACTTTGTGGGCTATATAAATAGATCTACAAAACATTTATGCAAAGAAAAAATGAGTGCATAATGTCCCTTTAAGCTTATTCAAAACAGATGTATCTTCTTAAATTATATATATTCTTAAATGATAGATTTCTGCAAGGTTTTAGTACCATTGACTTTAATATTGTATATTTGTCCAGCCAGCAGTGATCAGACTGGAAGAACATTTTATCATAGCATGGGTGGGACATCCACTTTGAAATAGTTTATTCTTCATGCCATTAAGACTGTGCATGTCTTATAATTACATCAGCTAGCCTTCTTTAGCTCCAAATATTATATTCTGTTTAGAACAATACTCAACTGCTGGATGCCATCATCTCTAACAAGGTCTCCGATAGTAAATACTTATTTAAAGCCTTGTATTGGAGCATTTGTGACAGCCCAAGACACAGGGAGCCTCCAATGCCGCTTCCATCACATTTTGGTGTTCTCCAGCACAGCCTATTGTCATTTCAGTGTGTCATGTTCCATTCTTCAGTCATGCTTAGCTCTGTCTTCCCTCTTGTCTTCAAAGTGCATTTTCCCAATTAGTGTTAGCAGACCTATTTAAAGGGATATATATATCTATCTATATCTATCATTACAAATTCATCTTGAACTCCTACTCTGCCCTTAATCTCCACAAGCAACACTACTTCTCTACCCTTATCTCTAATCTTTCTTCAAACCCAAAACGTCTGTTCTCCACTTTCAATACTCTCCTCCGCCCTCCCCCACTTCCTAATACAACTTCTCTGTCAGCTCAAGACTTTGCCAGTCACTTCATTAACAAAATTGATTCCATGAAATCAGCTCTCAACATAATTCCATTCTCTTCCCCCCCCCCCCTCAAATACTCTCACTCAACCACAACCCTCATAACCTGAAACTTAGTTCATTCTCCCCTGTTACTGAGGAAGAAGTTTCGGCACTTATACTGCGCTCTCACCTCACTACCTGTCCCCTTGACCCTATCCCCTCACAGCTGCTCCCCTCTCTCTCTGCTACCCTTACCCCTATACTAACACACATTTTCAACCTCTCCCTCAGCACTGGTACATTTCCCTCATCGATGAAACATGCACTGGTCACACCTATCCTCAAAAAAACTTCCCTTGATCCTGCCTCCCCATCCAACTACCGCCCTATTTCCCTCCTCCCTCTTGCTTCAAAGCTTCTCGAAAAACTAGTATATGCACGCCTATGCCATTTCCTTACGTTAAACTCCCTTCTTGACCCGCTGCAATCTGGATTTCGTCCCTATCACTCCGCAGAGACAGCTATTGTTAAGGTCACCAACGACCTACTTACAGCTAAATCAAAAGGCCACTTCTCTCTGCTTATCCTCCTTGATCTGTCCGCAGCCTTTGACACTGTCGACCACCCTCTTTTGCTCCAAACCCTCCAATCCTTCGGCATCTGCGACACAGCCATTTCGTGGCTCTCTTCCTACCTGTCAAACCGTACCTTCAGTGTAGCCTTCTCTGGGGCCTCCTCTGCCCCGTCGCCACTTTCTGTCAGAGTACCGCAAGGCTCTGTCCTCGGTCCCCTTCTCTTCTCAATCTATACGTCATCACTAGGTTCCCTAATTAAGTCCCACGGTTTCCAATATCATTTGTATGCCGATGACACCCAAATCTACTTCTCTGCACCAGAACTATCTCCTTCCTTGCTAACCCGTGTCACTAACTGTCTTTCTCACATCTCTTCCTGGATGTCCTCTCACTACCTCAAGCTAAATCTCTCCAAAACTGAGCTCCTCATTTTCCCCCCTTCTTCCAAAATCTCCACCCCCAATATCTCTAACTGTCGACAACTCCATCATTACCCCTACCCCGCATGCCCGATGTCTCGGGGTCACATTTGACTCAGATCTTTCCTTCACTCCTCACATTCAGTCCTTGGCTACAGCCTGCCGCTTCCACCTTTAAAAACATCTCTAAAATTAGACACTTCCTTACACAAGACACAACTAAGATTTTAATCCACTCTCTCATTCTTTCCCACCTTGATTACTGCAACTCTGTCCTCTCTGGTCTCCCCACCTGCCGCCTAGCTCCTTTACAATCCATAATGAATGCCTCTGCCAGACTCGTCTTCCTTACACGTCGCTCTTCATCTGCTGCGCCTCTCTGCCAATCCCTTCACTGGCTTCCTCTTGCCTCTAGGATCAAACACAAAACTCTCACTCTTACATACAAAGCCCTCAACTGCACTGCTCCCCCCTACATCTCAGACCTTGTCTCCAGATACTCTCCCTCCCGTCCCCTTCGCTCTACTCATGACCTCCTACTCTCCTCCTCTCGTCACCTCATCACACTCCCGTTTACAGGACTTCTCCAGACTGGCTCCCATCTTGTGGAACTCTCTGCCTCGCTCCACAAGACTCTCCTAGTTTTAAAATCTTCTAGAATTCAAGGACTCCCCTCCAAGGGGAAGGTTCCACATGTCTCGTCTGTCTTCAGACCAGACAAAGAAAGAGGCGTTCTTACGCGGTGTAGAAGACCTACATACAATAGGAGTGATCCACCCAGTTCCAATTGCGGAACAAGGGCTGGGTTTTTACTCAAACCTGTTTGTGGTTCCCAAGAAAGAAGGAACTTTCAGACCAATCCTGGATCTCAAAATTCTAAACAGATTCCTCAGTCCCATCATTCAAGATGGAGACCATTCGGACAATCTTACCAATGATCCAGGAGGTACAATATGTGACCACCGTGGATTTAAAGGATGCGTATCTGCACATTCCTATCCACAAAGCATTACCAGTTTGTGGATTTTCCTTTCGGGTTGGCCACTGCTCCCAGAATTTTCACAAAGGTGCTAGGGTCCCTCCTGGCGGTTCTAAGACCGCGGGGCATAGCAGTGGCGCCTTATCTAGACGACATCTTAATTCAGGCGTCGACTTTCCAAAGAGCCAAGTCTCACACGGAAATTATATTGGCCTTTCTGAGGTCTCACGGGTGGAAGGTGAACATCTAAAAGAGTTCTCTCTCCCCCCTCACAAGAGTTTCCTTCCTAGGAACTCTGAGACTCGGTAGAAATGAAAATATTTCTGACGGAGGTCAGAAAGTTAAAACTCTTAACCACTCGCCGAGCCCTTCATTCCATTCCTCGGCCATCTGTAGCTCAGTGCATGGAGACAATCGGATTAATGGTAGCGGCAATGGACATTGTCCCTTTTGCACGGATACACCTCAGACTATGCAACTATGCATGCTCAAACAGTGGAATGGGGATTATGCAGATTTGTCTCCTCAAATACAGCTGGACCAGGGGACCAGAGATTCTCTTCTCTGGTGGTTGTCTCAGGATCACCTGTCTCAGGGAATGTGTTTCCGCAGACCAGAGTGGATCATCGTAACAACCGACGCCAGTCTGTTGGGCTGGGGTGCAGTCTGGGACTCCTTGAAAGCTCAGGGCTTATGGTATCGGGAAGAAGCTCTTCTCCAGATAAACATTCTGGAACTGAGGGCGATATTCAACGCGCTTCAGGCATGGCCTCAGCTAGCTGCTGCCAAATTCATCAGATTTGTCAGACAACATCACGACTGTAGCTTACGTCAATCATCAAGGGGGAACAAGGAGTTCCCTAGCAATGACGGAAGTAACCAAAATAATCAGGTGGGCGGAGGATCACTACTGCCATCTCTCAGCAATTCACATCCCAGGAGTAGACAACTGGGAGGCGGATTTTCTAAGTCGTCAGACTTTTCACCCGGGGGAGTGGGAACTCCACCTGGAGGTATTTGCCCAGCTGACTCAGCTATGGGACACTCCAGAATTGGATCTGATGGCGTCCCGTCAGAACACCAAACTTCCTCTTTACAGGTCCAGGTCCCGGGATCCTCAGACGGTGCTGACAGATACTCTAGCAGCGCCTTGGTCCTTCAATCTGGCCTATGTTTTTCCACCGTTTCCTCTCCTCCCTCGTCTGGTTGCCAGAATCAAGCTGGGAGAGGGTTTCGGTGATTCTGATAGCGCCTGCATGGCCACGCAGGACCTGCTATGCAGACCTAGTGGACATGTCATCTGTCCCACCATGGACACTACCAATGAGGCAGGACCTTCTAATACAAGGTCCTTTTAAGCATCCAAATCTAATTTCTCTGCGTCTGACTGCTTGGAGATTGAACGCCTAATTCTATCAAAGCGTGGTTTCTCTGAGTCGGTTATTGATACCCTGATTCAAGCTAGAAAGCCTGTCACCAGGAAAATCTACCATAAGATTTGGCGAAAATATCTTTTTTGGTGTGAATCCAAGGGTTACTCATGGATTGTCCTTTCTCCAAGAAGGATTGGAGAAAGGATTATCAGCTAGTTCCTTAAAAGGACAGATATCTGCTTTGTCTATTCTTTTACACAAACGTCTGGCAGAGGTACCAGACGTTCAAGCGTTTAGTCAGGCTTTAGTCAGAATCAAGCCTGTTTATAGACCTGTGGCTCTGCCATGGAGTCTGAATTTAGTTCTTTCAGTTCGGCAAGGGGTTCCGTTTGAACCTTTACATTCCATTGATATTAAGCTTTTATCTTGGAAAGGTTTGTTTTTTGGTAGCTATCTCTTCTGCTCGAAGAGTTTCAGAGTTATCTGCTTTTCAGTGTGATTCACCTTACCTGGTTTTCCATGCAGATAAGGTAGTTTTGCGTACCAAACCCGCTTTTCTTCCTAAGGTTGTATCTAATAGGAATAGATGTGTCCTAATCCTCCTTCGAAGAAGGAACGTCTTTTACACAATCTTGATGTGGTTCGTGCTTTAAAGTTCTATTTACAAGCAGCTAAGGATTTCAGACAAACACCTTCATTGTTTATCTTTTCTGGTAAGAGGAGAGGTCAGAAGGCGACTGCTACCTCTTTCCTTTTGGCTGAAAAGCATCATCCGTTTGGCCTATGAGACTGCTGGCCAGCAGCCTCCTGAAACAATTACTGCTCATTCTACCAGAGCAGTGGCTTCCACATCGGCTTTTAAAAATGAGGCTTCTGTTGAACAGATTTGTAAGGCAGCGACTTGGTCTTCACTGCATACTTTTTCCAAATTTTACAAATTCAATACTTTTGCTTCTTCGGAGGCTATTTTTGGGAGAGAGGTTTTACAAGCAGTGGTGCCTTCCGTTTAAGGTACCTGTCTTGTTCCCTCCCTTCATCCATGTCTTAAAGCTTTGGTATTGGTATCCCACAAGTAAAGGATGAATCCGTGGACTCGATACATCTTACAAGAGAAAACAGAATTTATGCTTACCTGATAAATTACTTTCTCTTGTGATGTATCGAGTCCACGGCCCGCCCTGGCTATTAAGTCAGGTAGCTTTTTTGTTTAAACTAGTGTCACCACTGCACCCTATGGTTTCTCCTTTTTTTTTCTTCCTAACCTTCGGTCGAATGACTGGGGGGTGGAGCTGGAGGGGGAGCTATATGGACAGCTCTGCTGTGTGCTCTCTTTGCCACTTCCTGTTGGGAAGGAGAATATCCCACAAGTAAAGGATGAATCCGTGGACTGGATACATCACAAGAGAAAGTAATTTATCAGGTAAGCATAAATTCTGGCTAATTCTTTTATTACAGATGCCGCCTTTCAGATTGGCAAATTGGCGGCTAAAAATGCTGGATTTACCATTTTAGCGCGTAGAGCGTTATGGTTAAAATCTTGGTCTGCTGATGTGTCATCTAAGTCAAAGCTTTTGGCTATTCCTTTCAAGGGCAAAACCCTATTCGGGCCTGACTTGAAAGAAATAATTTCTGACAGCACGGGAGGTAAGGGTCATCTTTTACCTCAGGATAGAACTTCTAAATTTTGGGGTAAACAAAATAATTTTCGTTCCTTTCGGAATTTGAGGAGTCCCCTCTTCTTCCTCTTCCACTAAGTAAGAAGGGAATTTTGCTCAGGCAAAGGCCGTCTGGTGACCCAACCAGGCATGGAACAAGGGTAAGCAACCCAAGAAGCCCGCTGCTGCAACCAAGTCAGCATGAAGAGGCGGCCCCCAATCCGGTACCGGATCTAGTAGGGGGCAGGCTTTCTCTCTTTACCCAGGCTTGGGTAAGAGATGTACAGGATCCTTGGACACTGGAAATTGTGTCCCAAGGGTATCAGCTGGAATTCAAAAATTCTCTCCCAAGGGGGAAGTTTCTTCTTTCACGATTGTCTGCAAACCAGATAAAGAGAGGCATTCTTACATTGTGTAAAAGACCTCTCTACTATGGGAGTAATTTGTTTTATTCAAATCTTTTTGTGGTTCCCAAAAAAGAGGGCACGTTTCGACCCATTTTAGTTCTAAAGAGTCTAAACAAATTTCTCAAGGTCCCATCCTTCAAGATGGAGACTATTCGAACAATTCTGCCTCTGATCCAGGAGGGTCAATATATGACTACCGTGGATCTAAAAGATGCATATCTTCATATTCCTATCCACAAGGATCATCACCAGTTCCTAAGGTTTGCCTTTCTAGACAAACATTTTCAGTTCGTGGCTCTACCCTTCGGGTTGGCCACAGCACTCAGGATCTTCACGAAGGTTCTAGGGTCCCTTCTGGCGGTTCTCATGCCACGGGGTATTGCAGTGGCGCCTTATCTGTACGATATTCTGATTCAGGCGTCATCTTATCAACTGACAAATTCTCATACAGACATAGTTCTGTCCTTCCTGAGGACTCACGGGTGGAAGGTGAATCTCTAGAAAAGAGTTCATTAATTCCACAGACAAGGGTTCCTTTCTTGGGAACTCAGATTCCATATCCATGAAAATTTTCTTGACGGAAGTCAGAAAGTTAAAGATTCTGAATACATGCTGAACCCTTCAGTCCAATCCTCGGCCATCAGTGGCTCAGTGCATGGAGGTAATAGGATTGATGGTGGCGGCAATGGACATCGTTCCTTTTGCTCGTTTTTATCTCAGACCACTTCAATTGAGCATACTCAGACAGTGGAATGGAGATTGTGCAAATTTTTCTCCTCAGATAGACCTAGATCAGGAGACAAGAGACTCTTCTTTGGTGGTTGTCGTCGGATCATCTGTCCCAGGGGACGTGCTTTCGCAGACCCTCATGGGTGATAGTGACAACAGACGCCAGTCTACTAGGTTGGGGTGCAGTCTGGAATTCCCTGAAGGCCCAGGGTGTGTGGACTCGGTCGGAGTCTCTACTTCCAATCAATATTCTGGAGTTGAGAGCAATATTCAATGCGCTTCAGGCGTGGCCTCAGTTGGCTTCGGCCAAGTTCATCCGTTTTCAGTCAGACAACATCACGAATGACTTACATCAGTCATCAAGGGGAAACAAAGAGTCCCTTGGCGATGACAGAAGTATCGAAGATAATTCAATGGGCGGAGGCTCACTCTTATCTGTCAGCAATCTACATCCCAGGAGTCGTATCGTAAAAGAAATAAATTTCAGGTAAGCATAAATTTCCTTTTTGCAAAAACACATCTGAAGTCTCCCAAAAGCATGTCGCAAAAGGTGTTCTGGTTTGATGAAACCAAGATTAAACTTTTTGGCCATAATTCCAAAAGATATGTTCGGCGCAAAAACACTGCATATGACCAAAAGAACAGCATACCCACAGTGAAGCATTTTGGTGGCAGCATCATGCTTTGGGTCTGTTTTTCTTCAGTTGGAACTGGGGCCTTAGTCAAGGTAGAGGGAATTATGAACAGTTCCAAATACCAGACAATATTGGCACAAAACCTTAAGGCTTCTGCTATAACGCTGAACATGAAGAGGAACTTAATCTTTCAGCATGACAACACCCCAAAGCATATATCCAAATCAACAAAGGAATGGCTTCACCAGAAGAAGATTAAAGTTTTGGAATGGGCCAGTCAGAGCCTAGACCTGAATCCAATCGAAAATCTGTGGGGTGATCTTAAGTGGGCTGTGCACCAAAGATGCCCTCACAATCTGACAGATTTGGAATGTTTTTGCAAAGAGTGGGTAAATCTTGCCAAGTCAAGATGTGCCATGCTGAAAAACTCCTACCCAAAAAGACTGAGTGCTGTAATAAAATCAAAGGGTGCTTCAACAAAGTATTAGTTTAAGGGTGTGCACACTTATGCAACCATATTATTTTAGTTTTTTTATTTCTACTTCCCTCCACCTAAAAGATTTTAGTTTGTTTTGCAACATTTTATACAGTTTCTAGATCACATTAAAGGTGGACAAAGTTCTGAAATGATTTATCTTTGTCTCATTTTTTTATTTCACAGAAACCTGACATTTTAACAGGGGTGTGTAGATTTTTTATATCCACTGTGTGTGTATCTATATCTCTATAGCAAGCAGGAAACAGCACTCTCTGGACTTAAGTTTAAACAAATAGTTTATTCGGTAACATTTTGGGGAATGCTCCCCTTCATCAGATGAAGGGGAGCATTCCCCGAAATGTTACCGAATAATCATTTCGGGGAGAGTGCTGTTTCCGCCTTGCTACATTTTACCTACTCTAGCACCCTGGCCCTTGGAGAACTGTTTGTGAGAGTGCACCTGCCTCTTTTTGTATATATGTGTGTGTGTGTATATATGTATATGTGTGTATATATGTATATATATATATATATGTGTGTATATATGTATATATATATATATATATATATATATGTGTGTGTGTATATATGTATATGTATGTGTATATATATATATATGTATATGTATGTATGTGTGTATATATATATATATATATATATGTATATGTATATGTATATGTATATATATGTATATATATATTACAATAAAATAGTTAAGTCCAAAACTTTCATAATTCAAATAGGGCATGTCATTTTAAACAACTTTCCAATTTAATTTTATCACCAATTTTGCTTTTGTTCTCTTGGTATTCTTAGTTGAAAGCTAAACCTAGGTTTATATGCTAATTTCTTAGTCCTTGAAGGCAGCCTCTGCATTTGACAGTTTTTCACCACTAGAGGGCATCAGTTAATGTGTTTAATATAGATAACATTGATCTCATGCACTTGAATTTACAGAGAAGTGAGCACTAACTGGCTAAAATGCAAGTCTGTCAAAAGAACTGAAACAAGGGGGCAGTCAGCAGAGGCTTATAATACACGTTTTACCTCTGTGATTACTTTGTATCTAACCGTTATAACTTGGGAATGTGTAATAAAGGGATTATCTATCTTTTTTTAAACAACAAAAAATCTGGTGTTGACTGTCTAATAATAACAATAAATAAAGCTACAATTTTTAAAGGGGTGATTACTGGATGCAATTGGGTTGTAGGGTGCCTATATAACCAATCTGACATTTGTACTTAATACAAAGTAATATAATTTAATTCTGAAAAAAACTTATTGGGGAAGGAGTGTCCCAGTAATCTTTGAGAAAAATTGTGCATTTGCATTCTACTGACTCAACAGAAAATAGGGCTGTTCTTCATATTTTTTCAGGGCTGTTTTTTTATTCCCAGTCAGCCACCAGAAGAAATCCTTTGTTTAAAAGACCATTATTCTCATTTAGTTGGGTCCAAAAAGTTACAGGAACAACGTTTTGAACCTACAATAGGCTTTTAGTCATGTACCATACTTGTATCGGTGATATGTATGTATGTAGCAGGGAGAAAGGGAGAGACAGGAATGAGAGAGGGATAATATAGCACTGGCTACTGCATTGTTGATGAAATCAAACTTTATTGAAAAGACAAAAAAAATCACAATGAACATATGGGTATGCATAATCTTGGAAATCTTTAGCATCTTCTACCAATGTCTTATCCAATTAACTGCATGTGAAGTGCTACAGATTGGTTGTTAAGTTTCACTTGAAGAAACGGTGTTCCAAATTCCTTTACAATTTTAACAATTTGTTTATCTAGTTGGGAAGTTTAATACTGTGCCCCTGTTAATGAGGTGAGCGGTCATGAAGTTATCAAGTAAAAAATGCTTTAGTCCAATCACTGATTTTAGGATTTTATCATAAGCAGATATTTATTGCCTGTGTTTTGCTCAAATATTGAAGAGTAAAGAGTTTAAAGGGACGTAAAATAAAATTTCTCCAACATTGGTGTGTCCGGTCCACGGCGTCATCCTTACTTGTGGGATATCTCTTCCCCAACAGGAAATGGCAAAGAGTCCCAGCAAAGCTGGCCATATAGTCCCTCCTAGGCTCCGCCCACCCCAGTCATTCTCTTTGCCGTTGCACAGGCAACATCTCCACGGAGATGGTTAAGAGTCTTTTGGTGTTTAAATGTAGTTTTTTTTATTCTTCTATCAAGTGTTATTTATTTTAAAATAGTGCTGGTATGTACTATTTACTCTGAAACAGAAAAGGATGAAGATTTCTGTTTGTGAGAGGAAGATGATTTTAGCAGACAGTAACTAAAATCGATTGCTGTTTCCACATAGGACTGTTGAGATGAAGTAACTTCAGTTGGGGGAAGCAGTTAGCAGACTTTTCTGCTTAAGGTATGACTAGCCATATTTCTAACAAGACCATGTAATGCTGGAAGGCTGTAATTTCCCCTCATGGGGACTGGTAAGCCATTTTCTTAGTCAAACAAACAGAATAAAGGGCTTAATATGGGCTATAAAACTGGTAGACACTTTTATGGGCTAAATCGATTGCTTTATTTGGGCATTTTATTCATGTTTAGGCTGATATTTCACATTTATAAACTTGGGGAACGTTTATTAAACGGCAGGCACTATGTTAGACACCTTTTCCAGTCAGGGGGCCTTCCTAGTTGTTGGCAGAGCCTCATTTTCGCGCCATTACTGCGCAGTTGTTTTTTGAGAGCAGGACATGCAGATGCATGTGTGAGGATCTGAAAGTTGCTGGAAAAGTTTCTAGAAGGCGTCACTTGGTATCGTATTCCCCTCTGGGCTTGGTTGGGTCTCAGCAAAGGCTATAGCTGGGACTGTATAGGGGTTACATTTGAAAACGGCTCCGGTTCCGTTATTTTAAGGGTTAAAGCTCTGAAATTTGGTGTGCAATACTCTTAATGCTTTAAGACACTGTGGTAATTTTTTAACAATTCCTTCATACTTTTTCACATATTCAGTAATAAAGTGTTTTCTGTTTAAAATTTAAAGAGACAGTAACGGTTTTGTTTTAAAACGTTTTTTGTGCTTTATTGACAAGTTTAAGCCTGTTTAACATGCCTGTGCCTTCCGATAAGCTATGTTCTATATGTATGAAAGCCAATGTGTCTCCCCATTTAAATTTGTGTGATAATTGTGCCATAGCGTCCAAACAAAGTAAGGACAGTACTGCCACAGATAATGAAATTGCCCAAGATGATTCCTCAGATGAGGGGAGTAAACATGATACTACATCATCCCCTACTGTGTCTACACCAGTTTTGCCCACGCAGGAGGCCCCTAGTACATCTAGCGCGCCAATGCTTATTACCATGCAACAATTAACGGCTGTAATGGATAACTCCATAGCAAATATTTTATCCAAAATGCCTGCATATCAGAGAAAGCGTGATTGCTCTGTTTTAAACACTGAAGAGCAGGGCGCTGATGATAATTGTTCTGTCATACCCTCACACCAATCTGAAGTGGCCATGAGGGAGGTTTTGTCAGATTGGGAAATTTCAGATTCAGGAAAAATTTCTCAACAAGCTGAACCTGATGTTGTGACATTTAACTTTAAATTAGAACCTTTCCGCGCACTGCTTAAGGAGGTGTTATCTACTCTGGATGATTGTGACAACCTGGTCATTCCAGAGAAATTATGCAAGATGGACAAGTTCCTAGAGGTTCCGGTGCACCCCAACGCTTTTCCTATACCCAAGCGGGTGGCGGACATAGTGAATAAGGAGTGGGATAAGCCCGGCATACCTTTTGTTCCCCCCCCTATATTTAAGAAATTATTTCCTATGGTCGACCCCAGAAAGGACTTATGGCAGACAGTCCCTAAGGTCGAGGGGGCAGTTTCTACTCTAAACAAACGCACTACTATTCCTATCGAGGATAGTTGTGGTTTCAAAGATCCTATGGATAAAAAAATTGGAGGGTTTGCTTAAAAAGATTTTTGTACAGCAAGGTTACCTTCTACAACCCATTTCGTGCATTGTTCCTGTCACTACAGCAGCATGGTTCTGGTTCGAGGAACTAGAAAACTCGCTTAGTAGAGAGACTCCATATGAGGAGGTTATGGACAGAGTTCACGCACTTAAGTTGGCTAACTCTTTTATTTTAGATGCCACTTTGCAATTAGCTAGATTAGCGGCGAAAAATTCAGGGTTTGCAATCGTGGCGCGCAGAGCGATTTGGCTAAAGTCTTGGTCAGCGGATGTGTCATCCAAGACAAAATTGCTTAACATCCCTTTCAAAGGTAAAACTCTATTTGGACCAGAATTGAAAGATTATTTCAGACATCACTGGGGGAAAGGGCCATGCCCTTCCACAAGATAGGCCTTTCAAGGCCAAGAATAAGTCTAATTTTCGTTCCTTTCGCAATTTCAGGAACGGACCGGCCTCCAATTCTGCATCCTCTAAGCAAGAGGGTAATGCCTCACAACCCAAACCAGCCTGGAAACCGATGCAAGGCTGGAACAAGGGTAAGCAGGCCAAGAAGCCTGCTGCTGCTAACAAAACGGCATGAAGGAGTAGCCCCCGATCCGGGATCGGATCTAGTAGGGGGCAGACTCTCTCTCTCTCTTTGCTCAGGCTTGGGCAAGAGATGTTCAGGATCCCTGGGCGCTAGAAATAGTTTCTCAGGGTTATCTCCTGGAATTCAGGGAACTACCCCCAAGGGGAAGGTTCCACATATCTCACTTATCCTCAAATCAAATAAAGAGACAGGCGTTCTTACATTGTGTAGAAGACCTGTTGAAGATGGGAGTGATACACCCAGTTCCAATAAAGGAACAGGGAATGGGATTTTATTCCAATCTGTTCGTAGTTCCCAAAAAAGAGGGAACTTTCAGACCAATTTTGGATTTGAAGATCCTAAACAAATTTCTCAGGGTACCATCGTTCAAGATGGAAACCATTCGAACGATTCTACCCACTATCCAGGAAGGTCAATTTATGACTACCGTGGATCTAAAGGATGCGTACCTACATATTCCTATCCACAAAGAACATCATCAGTTCCTAAGGTTCGCCTTTCTGGACAAACATTACCAGTTTGTGGCCCTCCCATTCGGGCTAGCCACTGCTCCAAGGATTTTCACAAAGGTACTAGGTTCCCTTCTAGCGGTTCTAAGACCGAGGGGAATTGCAGTAGTACCTTACTTGGACGACATTCTAATACAAGCGTCGTCCCTATCAAAGGCTCATACAGACATCGTTCTGGCCTTTCTCAGATCGCACGGATGGAAGGTGAACATAGAAAAGAGTTCTCTGTCTCCGTCAACAAGAGTTCCCTTCTTGGGAACAATAATAGATTCCTTAGAAATGAGGATTTCTCCAACATAGGTGTGTCCGGTCCACGGCGTCATCCTTACTTGTGGGATATTCTCTTCCCCAACAGGAAATGGCAAAGAGTCCCAGCAAAGCTGGTCACATGATCCCTCCTAGGCTCCGCCCACCCCAGTCATTCTCTTTGCCGTTGCACAGGCAACATCTCCACGGAGATGGTTAAGAGTTTTTTTGGTGTTTAAATGTAGTTTTTATTCTTCAATCAAGTGTTTGTTATTTTAAAATAGTGCTGGTATGTACTATTTACTCTGAAACAGAAAAAAGATGAAGATTTCTGTTTGTAAGAGGAAGATGATTTTAGCAGAAGTTACTAAAATCGATTGCTGTTTCCACACAGGACTGTTGAGATGAAGTAACTTCAGTTGGGGGAAACAGTTGGCAGACTTTTCTGCTTAAGGTATGACTGGCCATATTTCTAACAAGACTATGTAATGCTGGAAGGCTGTCATTTCCCCTTATGGGGACCGGTAAGCCATTTTCTTAGTTAAATAAAAGAATAAAGGGCTTCATAAGGGCTTAAAAAAACTGGTAGACATTTTTCTGGGCTAAAACGATTGCTTTGCTAGGCATATTTTGCAGATTCTAACTATTAATGGTTATTATAATCTTGGGGATTGTTTAGAAAAACGGCAGGCACTGTGTTGGACACCTTTTTCAGATGGGGGCCTTTTCTAGTTATAGACAGAGCCTCATTTTCGCGCCACTAATGCGCAGTTGTTTTTGGAGAGCAAGGCATGCAGATGCATGTGTGAGGAGCTAAGAATCACTGAAAAAGCTTATAGAAGACATCATTTGGTATCGTATTCCCCTCTGGGCTTGGTTGGGTCTCAGCAAAGCATATAGCTGGGACTGTATAGGGGTTAAATGTAAAAACGGCTCCGGTTCCGTTAATTTAAGGGTTAAAGCTCTGAAATTTGGTGTGCAATACTTTTAATACTACAATTCCTTCATACTTTTTCACATATTCAGTAATAAAGTGTTTTCAGTTTGAAATTTAAAGTGACAGTAACGGTTTTATTTTAAAACGTTTTTTGTGCTTTGTTGACAAGTTTAAGCCTGTTTAACATGTCTGTACCATCAGATAAGCTATGTTCTATATGTATGAAAGCCAAGGTGTCTCCCCATTTAAATTTATGTGATAATTGTGCCATAGTGTCCAAACAAAGTCACAAAGGTACTAGGGTCCCTTCTAGCGGTTCTAAGACCAAGGGGCATTGCAGTAGTACCTTACTTGGACGACATCCTGATTCAAGCGTCGTCTCTGTCAAAAGCAAAGGCTCATACGGACATCGTCCTAGCCTTTCTCAGATCTCACGGATGGAAGGTGAACAAAGAAAAAAGTTCTCTGTCCCAGTCAACAAGAGTTCCCTTCTTGGGAACAATAATAGATTCCTTAGAAATGAGGATTTTTCTGACAAGCTCTTGTCAAGTACTTCATTCTGTTCTTCGTCCTTCCATAGCGCAGTGCATGGAAGTAATAGGATTGATGGTTGCAGCAATGGACATAGTTCCTTTTGCACGAATTCATCTAAGACCATTACAACTGTGCATGCTCAGACAGTGGAATGGGGATTATACAGACTTGTCTCCAACGATTCAAGTAGATCAAAAGACCAGAGATTCACTCCGTTGGTGGCTGACCCTGGACAATCTGTCACAGGGAATGAGCTTCCGCAGACCAGAGTGGGTCATTGTCACGACCGACGCCAGCCTGGTGGGCTGGGGTGCGGTCTGGGAACCCCTGAAAGCTCAGGGTCTATGGTCTTGGGAAGAATCTCTTCTCCCGATAAACATTCTGGAACTGAGCATTATTCAATGCTCTCAAAGCTTGGCCTCAACTAGCAAAGGCCAAATTCATAAGGTTTCAATCAGACAACATGACGACTGTTGCATATATCAATCATCAGGGGGGAACAAGGAGTTCCCTGGCGATGGAAGAAGTGACCAAAATAATTCAATGGGCGGAGGATCACTCCTGCCACTTGTCTGCAATCCACATCCCAGGAGTGGAAAATTGGGAAGCGGATTTTCTGAGTCGTCAGACATTTCATCCGGGGGAGTGGGAACTTCAAGGTTCCTTGCTACGGGTCCAGATCCAGGGATCCCAAGGCGACTCTAGTAGATGCACTAGTAGCACCTTGGACCTTCAACCTAGCTTATGTATTCCCACCGTTTCCTCTCATTCCCAGGCTGGTAGCCAGGATCAATCAGGAGAGGGCTTCGGTGATCTTGATAGCTCCTGCGTGGCCACGCAGGACTTGGTATGCAGACCTGGTGAATATGTCATCGGCTCCACCATGGAAGCTACCTTTGAGACAGGACCTTCTTGTTCAAGGTCCATTCGAACATCCGAATCTGGTTTCCCTCCAACTGACGGCTTGGAGATTGAACGCTTGATTTTATCAAAGCGTGGGTTTTCAGATTCTGTAATAGATACTCTGATTCAGGCTAGAAAGCCTGTAACTAGAAAAATTTACCATAAAATATGGAAACAATATATCTGTTGGTGTGAATCTAAAGGATTCCCATGGAACAAGATAAAAATTCCTAAGATTCTATCCTTTCTACAAGAAGGTTTGGAGAAAGGATTATCTGCAAGTTCTCTGAAGGGACAGATCTCTGCTTTATCTGTTTTACTTCACAAAAGGCTGGCAGCTGTGCCAGATGTTCAAGCATTTGTTCAGGCTCTGGTTAGAATCAAGCCTGTTTACAGACCTTTGACTCCTCCCTGGAGTCTAAATCTAGTTCTTTCAGTTCTTCAAGGGGTTCCGTTTGAACCCTTACATTCCGTAGATATTAAGTTATTATCTTGGAAAGTTTTGTTTTTGGTTGCAATTTCTTCTGCTAGAAGAGTTTCAGAGTTATCTGCTCTGCAGTGTTCTCCGCCCTATCTGGTGTTCCATGCAGATAAGGTGGTTTTGCATACTAAGCCTGGTTTTCTTCCGAAAGTTGTTTCCAACAAAAATATTAACCAGGAGATAGTTGTACCTTCTTTGTGTCCGAATCCAGTTTCAAAGAAGGAACGTTTGTTACACAATTTGGACGTAGTCCGTGCTCTAAAATTCTATTTAGAGGCTACTAAAGATTTCAGACAAACATCTTCCTTGTTTGTTGTTTATTCTGGTAAAAGGAGAGGTCAAAAAGCGACTTCTACCTCTTTCCTTTTGGCTTAAAAGCATTATCCGATTGGCTTATGAGACTGCCGGACGGCAGCCTCCTGAAAGAATCACAGCTCACTCCACTAGGGCTGTGGCTTCCACATGGGCCTTCAAGAACGAGGCTTCTGTTGACCAGATATGTAAGGCAGCGACTTGGTCTTCACTGCACACTTTTGCCAAATTTTACAAATTTGATACTTTTGCTTCTTCGGAGGCTATTTTTGGGAGAGAGGTTTTGCAAGCTGTGGTGCCTTCCGTTTAGGTGACCTGATTTGCTCCCTCCCTTCATCCGTGTCCTAAAGCTTTGGTATTGGTTCCCACAAGTAAGGATGACGCCGTGGACCGGACACACCTATGTTGGAGAAAACAGAATTTATGCTTACCTGATAAATTACTTTCTCCAACGGTGTGTCCGGTCCACGGCCCGCCCTGGTTTTTTTAATCAGGTCTGATTAATTATTTTCTCTAACTACAGTCACCACGGTATCATATGATTTCTCCTATATATATTTCCTCCTGTCCGTCGGTCGAATGACTGGGGTGGGCGGAGCCTAGGAGGGATCATGTGACCAGCTTTGCTGGGACTCTTTGCCATTTCCTGTTGGGGAAGAGAATATCCCACAAGTAAGGATGACGCCGTGGACCGGACACACCGTTGGAGAAAGTAAATTTATCAGGTAAGCATAAATTCTGTTTTTTCTGACAGAGGTCAGAAAGTCAAAACTTCTAAGGTTCTTCATTCTGTTCCACGTCCTTCCATAGCGCAGTGCATGGAAGTAGTAGGGTTGATGGTTGCAGCAATGGACATAGTTCCTTTTGCACGAATTCATCTAAGACCATTACAACTGTGCATGCTCAAACAGTGGAATGGGGACTATACAGACTTGTCTCCAATGATTCAAGTAGATCAGAAGACCAGAGATTCACTCCGTTGGTGGCTGACCCTGGACCATCTGTCCCAGGGAATGAGCTTCCGCAGACCAGAGTGGGTCATTGTCACGACCGACGCCAGTCTAGTGGGCTGGGGCGCGGTCTGGGAATCCCTGAAAGCTCAGGGTCTATGGTCTCGGGAAGAGTCTCTTCTCCCGATAAACATTCTGGAACTGAGAGCGATATTCAATGCTCTCAGGGCTTGGCCTCAACTAGCAAAGGCCAGATTCATAAGGTTCCAATCAGACAACATGACGGCCGTTGCGTATATCAATCATCAGGGGGGAACAAGGAGTTCCCTGGCGATGAAAGAAGTGACCAAAATAATTAAATGGGCGGAGGATCACTCCTGCCACCTGTCTGCGATCCACATCCCAGGTGTGGAAAACTGGGAGGCGGATTTTCTGAGTCGTCAGACATTCCATCCGGGGGAGTGGGAACTCCATCCGGAGATCTTTGCCCAAATAACTCAATTATGGGGCATTCCAGACATGGATCTGATGGCGTCTCGTCAGAACTTCAAGGTTCCTTGCTACGAGTCCAGATCCAGGGATCCCAAGGCGACTCTAGTAGATGCACTAGTAGCACCTTGGACCTTCAACCTAGCTTATGTATTTCCACCGTTTCCTCTCATTCCCAGGCTGGTAGCCAGGATCAATCAGGAGAGGGCCTCGGTGATCTTGATAGCTCCTGCGTGGCCACGCAGGACTTGGTATGCAGACCTGGTGAATATGTCATCGGTTCCACCATGGAAGCTACCTTTGAGACAGGACCTTCTTGTTCAGGGTCCATTCGAACATCCAAATCTGGTCTCCCTCCAGCTGACGGCTTGGAGATTGAACGCTTGATTCTATCGAAGCGTGGGTTTTCAGAAAGATTTACCATAAAATATGGAAAAGATATATCTGTTGGTGTGAATCCAAAGGATTCCCATGGAATAAGATAAAAATTCCTAAGATTCTCTCCTTTCTACAAGAAGGTTTGGAGAAAGGATTATCTGCAAGTTCTCTAAAGGGACAGATCTCTGCTTTATCTGTCTTACTACACAAAAGACTGGCAGCTGTGCCAGATGTTCAAGCATTTGTTCAGGCTCTGGTTAGGATCAAGCCTGTTTACAGACCTTTGACTCCTCCCTGGAGTCTAAATCTAGTTCTTTCAGTTCTTCAAGGGGTTCCGTTTGAACCTTTACATTCCATAGATATTAAGTTACTATCTTGGAAAGTTTTTTTTTGGTTGCAATTTCTTCTGCTAGAAGAGTTTCAGAGTTATCTGCTCTGCAGTGTTCTCCGCCCTATCTGGTGTTCCATGCAGATAAGGTGGTTTTGCGTACTAAGCCTGGTTTTCTTCCTAAGGTTGTTTCTAACAAAAATATTAACCAGGAGATAGTTGTACCTTTATGTCCGAATCCAGTTTCAAAGAAGGAACGTTTGTTACACAATTTGGACGTAGTCCGTGCTCTAAAATTCTATTTAGAGGCTACAAAAGATTTCAGACAAACATCTTCTTTGTTTGTTGTTTATTCTGGTAAAAGGAGAGGTCAAAAAGCGACTTCTACCTCTTTTTCCTTTTGGCTTAAAAGCATCATCCGATTGGCTTATGAGACTGCCGGACGGCAGCCTCCTGAAAGAATCACAGCTCACTCCACTAGGGCTGTGGCTTCCACATGGGCCTTTAAGAACGAGGCTTCTGTTGACCAGATATGTAAGGCAGCGACTTGGTCTTCACTGCACACTTTTGCCAAATTTTACAAATTTGATACTTTTGCTTCTTCGGAGGCTATTTTTGGGAGAGAGGTTTTGCAAGCCGTGGTGCCTTCCGTTTAGGTAACCTGATTTGCTCCCTCCCTTCACCCGTGTCCTAAAGCTTTGGTATTGGTTCCCACAAGTAAGGATGACGCCGTGGACCGGACACACCAATGTTGGAGAAAGTAATTTATCAGGTAAGCATAAATTCTGTTTTTAAACAACTTTCTAATTTACTTCTATTATATTTTTTTCGTTTTCTTGTTATGCTTATTTGAAAAGCAGAAATGTAAGCTAGAGTGTGCACGTGTCTGCAGCACTATATAGCAGCAGTTTTGCAACAATGTTATACATTTGCAGGAGCACTAGATGGCAGCACTATTTTCTGTCCTGTAGTTCTTCAGGCATGTGCACGCTACCTACCTAGGTATCTATTTATTTAACAAAGAATAACCTAAGAATAAAACATTTTTGATAATTGAAGTAAATTGGAAACTTTTTAAAAATTGTATTCTCTATCTGAATGAGACATTTTTTGGGTTTAATGTCCCTTTAAATCTAAGGAGTCAAAATTTAAATGTACATTTTAATTTTAAATAGAAACATTTTTGCAATAAACTTCCATTAGCATTCAAACTCCTCAGTCAGCAGTGGCTTGTATGATACAAATTGTTTTCACTGATGCAATATACACTATCACCAGCTCCTTTATTTGTTTTAACTGATGGCTGTTTTTAGCTGCTACAGCAGCACACGGCTAAAAGATTTTTTGTAAGAGGTGACGTTTTCAACTCTTAGCCAATAGCCGTGCGGTAAATCCGGCTTGGCGCCCATGGGAGCCGGATTTACCACACGGCTATTGGCTCAGAGGTGAAAACGTCACCTCTTAGCAAAAATTTTTTTTAGCCGTGGGCTGCTGTAGCTGCTAAGAACGGCGATCAGTTAAAACAAAGGAGCTTTCTACATGAAGTATCTTATACTTTATGAATGAAAGTCCCCTTTTTCTCCAACATAGGTGTGTCCGGTCCACGGCGTCATCCTTACTTGTGGGATATTCTCTTCCCCAACAGGAAATGGCAAAGAGCCCAGCAAAGCTGGTCACATGATCCCTCCTAGGCTCCGCCTTCCCCAGTCATTCTCTTTGCCGTTGTACAGGCAACATCTCCACGGAGATGGCTTAGTTTTTTGGTGTTTAAATGTAGTTTTTATTCTTCAATCAAGAGTTTGTTATTTTAAAATAGTGCTGGTATGTACTATTTACTCTGAAACAGGAAAGAGATGAAGATTTCTGTTTGTAAGAGGAAAATGATTTTAGCAACCGTTACTAAAATCGATGGCTGTTTCCACACAGGACTGTTGAGAGGAATTAACTTCAGTTGGGGGAAACAGTGAGCAGACTTTTGCTGCTTGAGGTATGACACATTTCTAACAAGACTCGGTAATGCTGGAAGCTGTCATTTTCCCTATGGGAACCGGTAAGCCATTTTCTTAGTTTAAGTAAAAGAATAAAGGGCTTCATTAGGGCTTAAAAAACTGGTAGACATTTTTCTGGGCTAAAACGATTACTTTACTAAGTATATTTGGCAGATTATTACTTTTAATAGTTGTTAAATCTTGGGGATTGTTTTAATAAAAACGGCAGGCACTGTATTGGACACCTTTTTCACTGGGGGCCTTTTCTAGTCATAGACAGAGCCTCATTTCTCCAACATAGGTGTGTCCGGTCCACGGCGTCATCCGTACTTGTGGGATATTCTCTTCCCCAACAGGAAATGGCAAAGAGCCCAGCAAAGCTGGTCACATGATCCCTCCTAGGCTCCGCCTACCCCAGTCATTCTCTTTGCCGTTGTACAGGCAACATCTCCACGGAGATGGCTTAGAGTTTTTTAGTGTTTAACTGTAGTTTTTATTATTCAATCAAGAGTTTGTTATTTTAAAATAGTGCTGGTATGTACTATTTACTCAGAAACAGAAAAGAGATGAAGATTTCTGTTTGTATGAGGAAAATGATTTTAGCAACCGTCACTAAAATCCATGGCTGTTCCACACAGGACTGTTGAGAGCAATTAACTTCAGTTGGGGGAACAGTGAGCAGTCTCTTGCTGCTTGAGGTATGACATATTCTAACAAGACGATGTAATGCTGGAAGCTGTCATTTTCCCTATGGGATCCGGTAAGCCATGTTTATTAAGATCGTAAATAAGGGCTTCACAAGGGCTTATTAAGACTGTAGACTTTTTCTGGGCTAAATCGATTCATTATTAACACATATTTAGCCTTGAGGAATCATTTTATCTGGGTATTTTGATATAATAATATCGGCAGGCACTGTTTTAGACACCTTATTCTTTAGGGGCTTTCCCAAATCATAGGCAGAGCCTCATTTTCGCGCCGGTGTTGCGCACTTGTTTTTGAGAGGCATGACATGCAGTCGCATGTGAGAGGAGCTCTGATACTTAGAAAAGACTTTCTGAAGGCGTCATTTGGTATCGTATTCCCCTTTGGGCTTGGTTGGGTCTCAGCAAAGCAGATACCAGGGACTGTAAAGGGGTTAAAGTTAAAAACGGCTCCGGTTCCGTTATTTTAAGGGTTAAAGCTTCCAAATTTGGTGTGCAATACTTTTAAGGCTTTAAGACACTGTGGTGAAAATTTGGTGAATTTTGAACAATTCCTTCATGTTTTTTCGCAATTGCAGTAATAAAGTGTGTTCAGTTTAAAATTTAAAGTGACAGTAACGGTTTTATTTTAAAACGTTTTTTGTACTTTGTTATCAAGTTTATGCCTGTTTAACATGTCTGAACTACCAGATAGACTGTGTTCTGAATGTGGGGAAGCCAGAATTCCTATTCATTTAAATAAATGTGATTTATGTGACAATGACAATGATGCCCAAGATGATTCCTCAAGTGAGGGGAGTAAGCATGGTACTGCATCATTCCCTCCTTCGTCTACACGAGTCTTGCCCACTCAGGAGGCCCCTAGTACATCTAGCGCGCCAATACTCCTTACTATGCAACAATTAACGGCTGTAATGGATAATTCTGTCAAAAACATTTTAGCCAAAATGAACACTTATCAGCGTAAGCGTGACTGCTCTGTTTTAGATACTGAAGAGCATGACGACGCTGATAATAATGGTTCTGAAGGGCCCCTAACCCAGTCTGATGGGGCCAGGGAGGTTTTGTCTGAGGGAGAAATTACTGATTCAGGGAACATTTCTCAACAAGCTGAACCTGATGTGATTAAGTTTAAATTTAAGTTGGAACATCTCCGCATTCTGCTCAAGGAGGTATTATCCACTCTGGATGATTGTGACAAGTTGGTCATCCCAGAGAAACTATGTAAAATGGACAAGTTCCTAGAGGTCCCGGGGCTCCCAGAAGCTTTTCCTATACCCAAGCGGGTGGCGGATATTGTTAATAAAGAATGGGAAAGGCCCGGTATTCCTTTCGTCCCTCCCCCCATATTTAAAAAATTGTTTCCTATGGTCGACCCCAGAAAGGACTTATGGCAGACAGTCCCCAAGGTCGAGGGAGCGGTTTCCACTTTAAACAAACGCACCACTATACCCATAGAGGATAGTTGTGCTTTCAAAGATCCTATGGATAAAAAATTAGAAGGTTTACTTAAAAAGATGTTTGTTCAGCAGGGTTACCTTCTACAACCAATTTCATGCATTGTCCCTGTAGCTACAGCCGCATGTTTCTGGTTCGATGAGCTGATAAAGGCGGTCGATAGTGATTCTCCTCCTTATGAGGAGATTATGGACAGAATCAATGCTCTCAAATTGGCTAATTCTTTCACCCTAGACGCCACTTTGCAATTGGCTAGGTTAGCGGCTAAGAATTCAGGGTTTGCTATTGTGGCGCGCAGAGCGCTTTGGTTGAAATCTTGGTCAGCTGATGCGTCTTCCAAGAACAAGCTACTTAACATGCCTTTCAAGGGGAAAACGCTGTTTGGCCCTGACTTGAAAGAGATTATCTCTGATATCACTGGGGGTAAGGGCCACGCCCTTCCTCAGGATCGGCCTTTCAAGGCAAAAAATAAACCTAATTTTCGTCCCTTTCGTAGAAACGGACCAGCCCAAAGTGCTACGTCCTCTAAGCAAGAGGGTAATACTTCTCAAGCCAAGCCAGCTTGGAGACCAATGCAAGGCTGGAACAAGGGAAAGCAGGCCAAGAAACCTGCCACTGCTACCAAGACAGCATGAAATGTTGGCCCCCGATCCGGGACCGGATCTGGTGGGGGGCAGACTCTCTCTCTTCGCTCAGGCTTGGGCAAGAGATGTTCTGGATCCTTGGGCGCTAGAAATAGTCTCCCAAGGTTATCTTCTGGAATTCAAGGGGCTTCCCCCAAGGGGGAGGTTCCACAGGTCTCAGTTGTCTTCAGACCACATAAAAAGACAGGCATTCTTACATTGTGTAGAAGACCTGTTAAAAATGGGAGTGATTCATCCTGTTCCATTAAGAGAACAAGGGATGGGGTTCTACTCCAATCTGTTCATAGTTCCCAAAAAAGAGGGAACGTTCAGACCAATCTTAGATCTCAAGATCTTAAACAAGTTTCTCAAGGTTCCATCGTTCAAAATGGAAACCATTCGAACTATTCTTCCTTCCATCCAGGAAGGTCAATTCATGACCACAGTGGATTTAAAGGATGCGTATCTACATATTCCTATCCACAAGGAACATCATCGGTTCCTAAGGTTCGCATTCCTGGACAAGCATTACCAGTTCGTGGCGCTTCCTTTCGGATTAGCCACTGCTCCAAGGATTTTCACAAAGGTACTAGGGTCCCTTCTAGCTGTGCTAAGACCAAGGGGCATTGCTGTAGTACCTTACTTGGACGACATTCTGATTCAAGCGTCGTCCCTTCCTCAAGCAAAGGCTCACACGGACATTGTCCTGGCCTTTCTCAGATCTCACGGATGGAAAGTGAACGTGGAAAAGAGTTCTCTATCTCCGTCAACAAGGGTTCCCTTCTTGGGAACAATAATAGACTCCTTAGAAATGAGGATTTTTCTGACAGAGGCCAGAAAAACAAAACTTCTAGACTCTTGTCGGATACTTCATTCCGTTCCTCTTCCTTCCATAGCGCAGTGCATGGAAGTGATCGGTTTGATGGTAGCGGCAATGGACATAGTTCCTTTTGCGCGCATTCATCTAAGACCATTACAACTGTGCATGCTCAGTCAGTGGAATGGGGACTATACAGACTTGTCTCCGAAGATACAAGTAAATCAGAGGACCAGAGACTCACTCCGTTGGTGGCTGTCCCTGGACAACCTGTCACAAGGGATGACATTCCGCAGACCAGAGTGGGTCATTGTCACGACCGACGCCAGTCTGATGGGCTGGGGCGCGGTCTGGGGATCCCTGAAAGCTCAGGGTCTTTGGTCTCGGGAAGAATCTCTTCTACCGATAAATATTCTGGAACTGAGAGCGATATTCAATGCTCTCAAGGCTTGGCCTCAGCTAGCGAGGGCCAAGTTCATACGGTTTCAATCAGACAACATGACAACTGTTGCGTACATCAACCATCAGGGGGGAACAAGGAGTTCCCTGGCGATGGAAGAAGTGACCAAAATCATTCTATGGGCGGAGTCTCACTCCTGCCACCTGTCTGCTATCCACATCCCAGGAGTGGAAAATTGGGAAGCGGATTTTCTGAGTCGTCAGACTTTGCATCCGGGGGAGTGGGAACTCCATCCGGAAATCTTTGCCCAAGTCACTCAGCTGTGGGGCATTCCAGACATGGATCTGATGGCCTCTCGTCAGAACTTCAAAGTTCCTTGCTACGGGTCCAGATCCAGGGATCCCAAGGCGGCTCTAGTGGATGCACTAGTAGCACCTTGGACCTTCAAACTAGCTTATGTGTTCCCGCCGTTTCCTCTCATCCCCAGGCTGGTAGCCAGGATCAACCAGGAGAGGGCGTCGGTGATCTTGATAGCTCCTGCGTGGCCACGCAGGACTTGGTATGCAGATCTGGTGAATATGTCATCGGCTCCACCTTGGAAGCTACCTTTGAGACGAGACCTTCTTGTTCAGGGTCCGTTCGAACATCCGAATCTGGTTTCACTCCAGCTGACTGCTTGGAGATTGAACGCTTGATCTTATCAAAGCGAGGGTTCTCAGATTCTGTTGTCGATACTCTTATTCAGGCCAGAAAGCCTGTAACTAGAAAGATTTACCACAAAATTTGGAAAAAATATATCTGTTGGTGTGAATCTAAAGGATTCCCTTGGGACAAAGTTAAGATTCCTAAGATTCTATCCTTCCGTCAAGAAGGATTGGAAAAAGGATTATCTGCAAGTTCCCTGAAGGGACAGATTTCTGCCTTGTCTGTGTTACTTCACAAAAAGCTGGCAGCTGTGTCAGATGTTCAAGCCTTTGTTCAGGCTCTGGTTAGAATTAAGCCTGTTTACAAACCTTTGACTCCTCCTTGGAGTCTCAACTTAGTTCTTTCAGTTCTTCAGGGGGTTCCGTTTGAACCCTTACATTCCGTTGATATTAAGTTATTATCTTGGAAAGTTTTGTTTTTAGTTGCAATTTCTTCTGCTAGAAGAGTTTCGGAATTATCTGCTCTGCAGTGTTCTCCTCCTTATCTGGTGTTCCATGCAGATAAGGTGGTTTTACGTACTAAACCTGGTTTTCTTCCAAAAGTTGTTTCTAACAAAAACATTAACCAGGAGATTATCGTACCTTCTCTGTGTCCGAAACCAGTTTCAAAGAAGGAACGTTTGTTGCACAATTTGGATGTTGTTCGCGCTCTAAAATTCTATTTAGATGCTACAAAGGATTTTAGACAAACATCTTCCTTGTTTGTTGTTTATTCAGGTAAAAGGAGAGGTCAAAAAGCAACTTCTACCTCTCTCTCTTTTTGGATTAAAAGCATCATCAGATTGGCTTACGAGACTGCCGGACGGCAGCCTCCCGAAAGAATCACAGCTCATTCCACTAGGGCTGTGGCTTCCACATGGGCCTTCAAGAACGAGGCTTCTGTTGATCAGATATGTAGGGCAGCGACTTGGTCTTCACTGCACACTTTTACCAAATTTTACAAGTTTGATACTTTTGCTTCTTCTGAGGCTATTTTTGGGAGAAAGGTTTTGCAAGCCGTGGTGCCTTCCATTTAGGTGACCTGATTTGCTCCCTCCCTTCATCCGTGTCCTAAAGCTTTGGTATTGGTTCCCACAAGTAAGGATGACGCCGTGGACCGGACACACCTATGTTGGAGAAAACAGAATTTATGTTTACCTGATAAATTACTTTCTCCAACGGTGTGTCCGGTCCACGGCCCGCCCTGGTTTTTTAATCAGGTCTGATAATTTATTTTCTTTAACTACAGTCACCACGGTATCATATGGTTTCTCCTATGCAAATATTCCTCCTTAACGTCGGTCGAATGACTGGGGTAGGCGGAGCCTAGGAGGGATCATGTGACCAGCTTTGCTGGGCTCTTTGCCATTTCCTGTTGGGGAAGAGAATATCCCACAAGTAAGGATGACGCCGTGGACCGGACACACCGTTGGAGAAAGTAATTTATCAGGTAAACATAAATTCTGTTTTTCGCGCCTCTAATGCGCAGTTGTTTTTGGAAAGCATGGCATGCAGATGCATGTGTGAGGAGCTAAGAACCACTGAAAAAGCTTATAGAAGGCATCATTTGGTATCGTATTCCCCTCTGGGCTTGGTTGGGTCTCAGCAAAGCAGATACCTGGGACTGTATAGGGGTTAAATGTAAAAACTGCTCCGGTTCCGTTATTTTAAGGGTTAAAGCTTTCAAATTTGGTGTGCAATACTTTTAAGGCTTTAAGTTACTGTGGTGAAATTTTGGTGAAATTTGAACAATTCCTTCATACTTTTTCACATATTCAGTAATAAAGTGTGTTCAGTTTGAAATTTAAAGGGACAGTAACGGTTTTATTGTAAAACGTTTTTTGTGCTTTGTTGACAAGTTTAAGCCTGTTTAACATGTCTGAACCATCAGATAACGATGTTCTATATGTATGAAAGCCAATGTGTCTCCCCATTTAAATATATGTGATATATTTGTGTCATAATGTCCAAACAAAGTAGGGATAATAATGCCATAGATATGATATTGCCCAAGATGATTCCTCTAATGAGGGGAGTAAGCATGGTACTGCATCATCCCCTTCTGTGTCTACACCAGTTTTGCCCACACAAGAGGCCCCTAGTACATCTAGTGCGCCAATACTTATTACCATACAACAATTAATGGCTGTAATGGATAATTCTATTGCATGCATTTTTTTCCAAAATGCCTACTTATCAGAGAAAGCGTGATTGCTCTGTTTTAAACACTGAAGAGCAAGAGGACGCTGATGATATCTGTTCTGACATACCCTCACACCTATCTGAAGGGGCCAGGAGGGAGGTTTTGTCTGAGGGAGAAATTTAAGATTCAGGGAAAATTTCTCAACAAGCAGAACCTGATATTGTAACTTTTAAATTTAAATTTCAACATCTCCACGCACTACTTAAGGAGGTATTATCTACTCTGGATGATTGTGACAATTTGGTCATTCCAGAGAAATTAGGTAAGATGGACAAGTTCCTAGAGGTTCCGGTGCCCCCCGATGTTTTTCCTATACCCAAGCGGGTGGCGGACATAGTAAATAAGGAGTGGGAAAGGCCCGGCATACCTTTTGTCCTCCCCCTATATTTAAGAAATTAGTTCCTATAGTCGACCCCAGAAAGGACTTATAGCATACAGTCCCCAAGGTCGAGGGGGCGGTTTCTACTCTAAACAAACGCACTTCTATTCCTATAGAAGATAGTTGTGCTTTCAAGATCCTATGGATTAAAGGTTAGAGGGTTTGCTTAAAAAGATGTTTGTTCAGCAAGGTTACCTTCTACAACCAATTTCATGCATTGTTCCTGTCACTACAGCTGCGTGTTTCTGGTTCGAAGAACTAGAAAAGTCGCTCAATAAAGAATCTTCGTACGAGGAGGTTTTGGACAGAGTTCAAGCTCTTAAATTGGCTAACTCTTTTTTATTTTAGATGCCGCTTTGCAATTAGCTAGATTAGCGGCGAATAATTCAGGGTTTGCTATCGTGGCGCGCAGAGCGCTTTTGCTTAACATCCCTTTCAAGGGTAAAACACTGTTTGGCCCTGACTTGAAAGAGATTATTTCAGACATCACTGGGGGAAAGGGCCACGCCCTTCCTCTGGATAGGTCTTTTAAGGCTAAAAAGAAGCCAAATTTTCGTCCCTTTCGCAGAAACGGACCAGCCTCAAATTCTACACCCTCTAAGCAAGAGGGTAATACTTCTCAAACCAAGCCAGCCTGGAGGCCGATGCAAGGCTGGAACAAGGGTAAGCAGGCCAAGTCACCTGCCACTGCTACCAAAACAGCATGAAGTGTTGGCCCCCGATCTGGGAAGGATCTGGTGGGGGGCAGACTTTCTCTCTTTGCTCAGGCTGGGGCAAGAGATGTTCAGGATCCTTGGGCGCTAGAAATAGTTTCTCAAGGTTATCTCCTGGAATTCAGGGAACTACCCCCAAGGGGAAGGTTCCACGGGTCTCAATTATCTTCGAACAGGCATTCTTACACTGTGTAGAAGACCTGTTAACATGGGAGTGATTCATCCTGTTCCATTAGGAGAACAAGGGATGGGTTTTTACTCCAACCTGTTCATAATTCCCAAAAAAGAGGGAACATTCAGACCTATTTTAGATCTCAAGATTCTAAACAAGTTTCTAAGGGTTTCATCATTCAAAATGGAAACCATTCGAACGATCCTTCCTACCATCCAGGAAGGTCAATTCATGACCACGGTGGACTTAAAGGATGCGTACCTACGTATTCCTATCCACAAGGAACTTTTTCGGTTCCTAAGGTTCGCCTTTCTGGACAAGCATTACCTGTGGCACTTCCATTCGGATTAGCCACTGCTCCAAGGATTTTCACAAGGGTACTAGGGTCCCTTCTAGCGGTGCTAAGACCAAGGGGCATTGCAGTAGTACCTTACTTGGACGACATCCTGATTCACGTGTCGTCTCTGTCAAAAGCAAGGGCTCATACGGACATTGTCCTAGCCTTTCTCAGATCTCACAGGTGGAAAGTGAACATAGAAAAAAGTTCTCTGTCCCCGTCAACAAGAGTTCCCTTCTTGGGAACAATAATAGTTTCCTTAGAAATGATGGTTTTTCTGACAGAGGCCAGAAAATCAAAACTTCTAAGCTCTTGTCAGGTACTTCATTCTGTTCTTCTTCCTTCCATAGCGCAGTCCATGGAAGTAATAGGGTTGATGGTTGCGGCAATGGACATAGTTCCTTTTGCACGAATTCATCTAAGACCATTGCACCTGGGCATGCTCAGACAGTGGAATGGGGATTATACAGACTTGTCTCCGACGATACAAGTAGATCAAATAACCAGAGATTCACTCCGTTGGTGGCTGACCCTGGACAACCTGTCACAGGGAATGAGCTTCCGCAGACCAGAATAGGTCATTGTCACGACCGACGCCAGTCTGGTGGGCTGGGGCGTGGTCTGGGAACCCCTGAAAACTCAGGGTCTATGGTTTCGGGAAGACTCTCTTCTCCCGATAAACATAATGGAACTGAGAGCGATATTCAATGCTCTCAAGGCTTGGCCTCGACTAGCAAAGGCCAAATTCATAAGGTTTCAATCAGTCATCATGACGACTGTTACATATATCAACCATCAGGGGGTAACAAGGAGTTCCCTGGCGATGGAGGAGCATCCGGGGGAGTGGGAACTCCATCTGGAAATCTTTGCCCAAATAACTCAATTATGGGGCATTCCAGACTTGTTTCTGATGGCCTCTCGTCAGAACTTCATGGTCCCTTGTTACGGGTCCAAATCCAGGGATCCCAAGGCGACTCTATTGGATACAATAGTAGCACCTTGGAACTTCAACCTAGCTTATGTATTCCTACCGTTTCCTCTCATTCCCAGGCTGGTAGCCAGGATCAATCTGGAGAGGGCTTCGGTGACCTTGATAGTTCCTGTGTGGCCACGCAGGACTTGGTATGCAGACCTGGTGAATGTGTCATCGGCTCCACCATGGAAGCTACCTTTGAGACAGGACCTTCTTATTCAGGGTCCATTCGAACATCCGAATCTGGTTTTCCTCCAACTGATTGCTTGGAGTTTGAACGCTTGATTTTATCAATGCGTGGGTTTTCAGATTCTGTAATAGATACTCTTATTCAGGCTAGAAAGCCTGTATCTAGAAAAATTTACCATAATATATGGAAAAAATATATCTGTTGGTGTGAATCTAAAGGATTCCCATGGAACAAGATAAAAATTCCTAAGATTCTTTCCTTTCTACAAGAAGGTTTGGAGAAAGGATTTTCTGCGAGTTCTCTGAAGGGACAGATCTCTGCTTTATCTGTTTTACTTCACAAAAGGCTGGCAGCTGTGCCAGACGTTTAAGCGTTTGTTCAGGCTCTGGTTAGAATCAAGCCTGTTTACAGACCTTTGACTCTTCCCTGGAGTCTTAATCTAGTTCTTTCAGTTCTTCAAGGGGTTCCGTTTGAACCCTTACATTCCATAGATATTAAGTTATTATCTTGGAAAGTTTTGTTTTAGGTTGCAATTTCTTCCGCTAGAAGAGTTTCTGAGTTATCTGCTCTGCAGTGTTCTCCGCCCTATCTGGTCCATGCAGATAAGGTGGTTTTTACGTACTGAGCCTGGTTTTCTTCCGAAGGTTGTTTCCAACAAAAATATTAACCAGGAGATAGTTGTACCTTCTTTGTGTCCGAATCCAGTTTCATAGAAGGAACGTTTGTTACACAATTTGGACGTTGTCCGTGCTCTAAAATTCTATTTAGATGCTACAAAGGATTTCAGACAAACATCTTCCTTGTTTGTTGTTTATTCTGGTAAAAGGAGAGGTCAAAAAGCAACTTCTACCTCTCTATCTTTTTGGCTTAAAAGCATCATCAGATTGGTTTATGAGACTGCCGGACGGCAGCCTCCTGAAAGAATCACAGCTCATTCCACTAGGGCCGTGGCTTCCACATGGGCCTTTAAGAACGAGGCTTCTGTTGATCAGATATGTAAGGCAGCGACTTGGTCTTCACTGCACACTTTTACCAAATTTTACAAATTTGATACTTTTGCTTCTTCTGAGGCTATTTTTGGGAGAAAGGTTTTGCAAACCGTGGTGCCTTCCATCTAGGTGACCTGATTTGCTCCCTCCCATCATCCGTGTCCTAAAGCTTTGGTATTGGTTCCCACAAGTAAGGATGACGCCGTGGACCGGACACACCTATGTTGGAGAAAACAGAATTTATTTTTACCTGATAAATTACTTTCTCCAACGGTGTGTCCGGTCCACGGCCCGCCCTGGTTTTTTAATCAGGTCTGATGATTTATTTTCTTTAACTACAGTCACCACGGTATCATATGATTTCTCCTATGCAAATATTCCTCCTTTACGTCGGTCGAATGACTGGGGAAGGCGGAGCCTAGGAGGGATCATGTGACCAGCTTTGCTGGGCTCTTTGCCATTTCCTGTTGGGGAAGAGAATATCCCACAAGTAAGGATGACGCCGTGGACCGGACACACCGTTGGAGAAAGTAATTTATCAGGTAAACATAAATTCTGTTATTTGTTTCTTTAGTCAATCCTAGCGTTTGTAAAACGCTAGGATTTACTTTCACTTTAATGTTTTTAAAAGTAGGAACTAATACTTGGTGCATGGTAGCACTTTTATAACTCATGGGATTATAGAAACTTAAAAATCAGTTGACATATTAAAGTTAGTGAGAAGCAAGAGCACTGCTATAAAGAGACTTTGAAGACGCGCTTTTAGATATGAAAGTGTCAGGTTAAATGAGTCTCTTGGTTCTTATTGTTGCAGAAACCTTTTTCTATATTTTTAATGTTTGATCTTTACTCCATGTGCAGGCATTTACCCATACAGCAAAGTATGACGATGCGATCTCCGATTACTTCCGCAAACAGTACAGTAAAGGCATCTCGCAGCTCCCACTCCGGTATGGCATGAACCCTCACCAGATTCCTGCACAGCTCTACACTCGTGGCCCACAATTACCCCTAACAGGTGGGTACTCTGGCCTGTTCATGCACTGGTAAGTGTAATACTGGGGGAGCTGTTATTGGGAGTTTCCCAGAATATCTGCTATTTATATAGTGTCTATAGGGGTCACACATTCTTACATTTATTTTTATAAACAAAAGCTTTAAAATCTGGGAAAGGCCAGATAACACAAATACTAGTTTCTGCAGCATAAATGCAGTGTTTTGCCATTACATTTTGTTTCTGAGGCATCTTAATGTATTTGTACCCTGTAGTGCTGAATGGAGCTCCTGGATTCATTAACCTTTGTGATGCACTGAATGCTTGGCAGCTGGTGAAAGAACTAAAAAAAGCACTGGGACTGCCTGCTGCAACATCCTTTAAGCATGTTAGCCCAGCAGGTAATGTGTTGAAACAAAATTACTGATGTATACTAAAAGTTTTGAAAGAAGTTTTTTGACTTAAATCATTTTGATGCTATTGGATCCTAATCTGTATTTTTTTACTTTGCATTGTTGAAACCTCAGCCATTACTTTTTAACCACTAGGTGCTGCTGTAGCAGTTCCACTGACTGAAGAAGAGGCTAAGGTCTGCATGGTACACGATATGTTCCCCAACCTAACCCCTTTGGCCACAGCATATGCCAGAGCAAGAGGTAAGCACTAAGGATTCCTCTTCATGTAAAGCTTACAATCCTGTTACAAGTCTTAACCCTTGTAATATGTTCACAGGCGCAGACAGAATGTCCTCTTTTGGAGACTTTATTGCCGTTTCAGATATATGTGATGTCGCCACCGCAAAAATTATATCTCGAGAGGTAAAGAAAATGGGGTAGGGGGTGGGAATAGACATTTTTATAATCTTTCTTTTTTTTTTTTATTGTACCAGCCTTTCTTTTGATAGTAGAATATAATGCACATATGTTTACTTGTAATAAATTTATTGGAAACGTTTCTTTTAAAGAGCATACAGAAATGAAAATGGTTCTTCTCTCTAGTGCACATATCTAAGTATGCTCCATTACTTTGTCTCAGGTGTCCGATGGTATTGTCGCTCCAGGATACGAGGAAGAAGCTCTTAAAATTCTGTCCAAAAAAAAGAATGGAAGCTATTGTGTCTTGCAGGTGAGAGGACACCGTTCTTAAAAATTGATTTGTTGGGGCGGGATGGTGGTTTTTATTACATCTGACTTCATTAGATTTATTTTCCAGGCGCTATCTTTTTTTTTTTTTTTTTCACTTCAGCCTTTGAGTTGTCAGTCTCACTACATTCATATAGATCTATATTGAAAACGCACTTTACTCCAGTTACTGTTCATTTTAGATGGACCCGGAGTATGAGCCTGATGGTATGGAACTTCGGAGCATTTTTGGGCTGCAGCTGGAGCAGAAGATAAATGATGGCATTATTGATAACAATTTATTTAGCAACTTGGTGACAACGAAAAAAGAGGTGAAAACCAATACTTTACCATCTTCCCATATTTAAATCATTTAATTTATTAAACCAGAGGAATGCTGTTTCCTAAAATTTAGGTGTAATTTGCTTCAACTTTTTATTTTGTCTAAAAAGATATTCTATATTTCTTCAGCTTCCAGAGTCTGCCACTAGAGACCTGAGTGTAGCCACAATCGCTGTCAAATTTACTCAATCTAATTCTGTCTGCTACGCCAAGGATGGGCAGGTACCAAGATTCTAACCGTGACTTTACATTGTTTATCTTTAAACCCTTGTATTGATGGTAAAAGAGCATGATTACTGACCATGTTGTAGATTTTGGTATATTGCATAGGACTTGTGATTTAAGGCATAAGTGCAGTTATTTAACCACTAAGACATTTGTAACATTCTGTCACTTCAACAAGAAGCCATTGTTAATTGTAATCTGCCTGGACAATGGTTTCAGAAATACACATTCTTACCGTAAGAAGACACAGATTACGTTTCTTTCATGTAATTAGCAAGAGTCCATGAGCTAGTGACGTATGGGATATACATTCCTACCAGGAGGGGCAAAGTTTCCCAAACCTTAAAATGCCTATAAATACACCCCTCACCACACCCACAATTCAGTTTTACAAACTTTGCCTCCGATGGAGGTGGTGAAGTAAGTTTGTGCTAGATTCTACGTTGATATGCGCTCCGCAGCAAGTTGGAGCCAGGTTTTCCTCTCAGCGTGCAGTGAATGTCAGAGGGATGTGAGGAGAGTATTGCCTATTTGAATGCAGTGATCTCCTTCTAAGGGGTCTATTTCATAGGTTCTCTGTTATCGGTCGTAGAGATTCATCTCTTACCTCCCTTTTCAGATCGACGATATACTCTTATATATACCATTACCTCTGCTGATTCTCGTTTCAGTACTGGTTTGGCTATCTGCTATATGTAGATGAGTGTCCTGGGGTAAGTAAGTCTTATTTTCTGTGACACTCCTAGCTATGGTTGGGCACTTTGTTTATAAAGTTCTAAATATATGTATTCAAACATTTATTTGCCTTGACTCAGAATGTTCAACTTTCCTTATTTTTCAGACAGTCAGTTTCATATTTGGGATAATGCATTTTAATTTAACATTTTTTACCTTAAAATTTGTCTTTTTCCCTGTGGGCTGTTAGGCTCGCGGGGGCTGAAAATGCTTCATTTTATTGCGTCATTCTTGGCGCGGACTTTTTTGGCGCAAAAATTCTATTTCCGTTTCCGGCGTCATACGTGTCGCCGGAAGTTGCGTCATTCTTTGACGTTATTTTGCGCCAAAAATGTCGGCGTTCCGGATGTGGCGTCATTTTTGGCGCCAAAAAGCATTTAGGCGCCAAATAATGTGGGCGTCTTATTTGGCGCGAAAAAATATGGGCGTCACTTTTGTCTCCACATTATTTAAGTCTCATTTTTTATTGCTTCTGGTTGCTAGAAGCTTGTTCTTTGGCATTTTTTCCCATTCCTGAAACTGTCATTTAAGGAATTTGATCAATTTTGCTTTATATGTTTTTTTCTTTTACATATTGCAAGATGTTCCACGTTGCAACTGAGTCAGAAGTTACTTCAGGAAAGTCACTGCACAGTGCTGGAGCTACCAAGCTAAGTGTATCTGCTATAAACTTTTGGTATCTGTTTCTCCAGCTGTTATTTGTATTGCATGTCATGTCAAACTTATTAATGCAGATAAAATTTCCTTTAGTACTGTTACATTACCTGTTGCTGTTCCGTCAACATCTAATTTTCAGAGTGTTCCTGATAACATAAGAGATTTTATTTTTTAAATCCATTAAGAAGGCTA
The DNA here is from genome assembly GCF_027579735.1 of Bombina bombina. Classification (NCBI taxonomy): domain Eukaryota; kingdom Metazoa; phylum Chordata; class Amphibia; order Anura; family Bombinatoridae; genus Bombina; species Bombina bombina. Next base: position 577,205,119 of record NC_069499.1, read on the forward strand.
TGTCTGTTATTTCTCCTTCTAGTATACATAAAAGTCTTTTAAAACTTCTCTTTTTTCAGATGAATTTTTAAATGAACATCATCATTCTGATACTGATAATGGTTCTTCTGGTTCAGAGGTTTCTGTCTCAGAGGTTGATGCTGATAAATCTTTGTATTTGTTCAAGATGGAATTTATTCGTTCTTTACTTAAAGAAGTGTTATTTGCATTAGAAATAGAGGATTCTGGTCCTCTTGATTCTAAATGTAAACGTTTAAATAAGGTTTTTAAATCTCCTGTAGTTATTCCAGAAGTGTTTTATCTCCCTGATGCTATTTCTGAAGTAATTTCCAGGGAATGGAATAATTTGGGTAATTTATTTACTCCTTCTAGACGTTTAAGCAAATTATATCCTGTGCCATCTGACAGATTAGAGTTTTTTGAGACAAAAATCCCTAAGGTTATGGGGCTATCTCTACTCCTGCTAATGTACTACTATTCCTACGGCAGATAGTACTTCATTTAAGGATCCTTTAGATAGGAAAATTGAATCCTTTCTAAGAAAAGCTTACTTATGTTCAGGTAATCTTCTTAGACCTGCTATATTTTTAGTGGATGTTGCTGCAGCTTCAACTTTTTGATTAGAATCTTTAGAGCAACAAGTAACAGATCATAATTTTATAGCATTATTATTATTCTATAACATGCTAATAATTTTATTGGTGATACCATCTTTGATATCATTAGAGTTGATGTCAGGTATATGTCTCTAGCTATTTTAGCTAGAGAAGCTTTATGGATTAAACTTGGAATGCTGACATGTCTTCTAAGTCATCTTTGCTTTCCCTTTCTTTCCAGGGTAAATAATCATTTTAGTTCCTTTCCTTACAAGGAACAAAAGCCTGATCCTTCATCCTCAGGAGCGGTATCAGTTTGGAAACTATTTCCAGTTTGGAATATATCCAAGCCTTATAGAAACCTATAGCCAGCTCCTAAGTACCTATGAAGGTGCGGCCCTTATTCCAGCTCAGCTGGTATGGGGCAGATTACGTTTTCTTCAAAGAAATTTGGATCAATTCCGTTCTTAATCTCTGGTTTCAGAAACATTGTTTCAGAAAGGTACAGAATTGGCTTCAAGTTAAGGCCTCCTGCTAAGAGATTCTTTTCTTTCCCGTGTCCCAGTTAACACAGCAAAGGCTCAGCATTTCTGTAATGTGTTTCAGATCTAGAGTTGGCTGGAGTATTTATGCCAGTTCCAGTTCTGGAACAGGGGCTGGGGTTTTATTTTATCTCTTCATTTGTACCAAAGAAGGTCAATTCCTTCAGACCAGTTCCGGATCTGTCATTATTGAATCGTTATGTTAGGATACCAACATTCAAGATGGTTACTGTAGGACTATCCTGCCTTTTGTTTAGCAAGGGCATTATATGTCTACAATAGATTTACAGGATGTGTATCTGCATATTCCGATTCATCCAGATCACTTTTAGTGTCTGAGATTCTCTTTTTAGACAAGCATTACCAGTTTTGTGGCTCTACCGTTTGGCCTAGCCTCAGTTCCAAGAATTTTTTTCAAAGGTTCTCGGTGCCCCTTTTTTCTGTAATCAGAGAATAGGGTTTTGGTATTTCCTTATTTGGACGATATCTTGGTACTTGCTCAGTCTTCTCATTTTCGAAGAATCTCATACGAATCGACTTGTGTTGTTTCTTCAATTTCATGGTTGGAGGATCAATTTACCATTCAGTTCATTGATTCCTCAGACAAGGGTAACCTTTTTAGGTTTCTAGATAAATTCAGTGTCTATGACTCTGTCCTTGTCAGACAAGAGAAGTTTAACATTGATATCAGCTTGTCAAAACCTTCAGTCACAATCATTCCCTTTGGTAGCCTTATGCATGGAAATGTTGGGTCTTAGGACTGCCGCATCAGATGCGATCTCCTTTGCTCATTTTCACATGCGACCTCTTCAGCTCTGTATGCTGACCCAATGGTGCAGGGATTACTCAAAGATATCTCAATTAATATCTTTAAACCGATTTTACAACACTCTCTGACATGGTGGACAGATCACCATCGTTTAGTTCAGGGGGCTTCTTTGTTCTTCCGACCTGGACTATAATCTCAACAGATGCAAGTCTTACAGGTTGGGGAGCTGTGTGGGGGTATCTGACGGCACAAGGGGTTTGGGAATCTCAGGAGGTGAGATTTCCGATCAATATTTTGGAACTCCGTGCAATTTTCAGAGCTCTTCAGTCTTGGCCTCTTCTCAAGAGAGAGTTGTTCATTTGTTTTCAGATAGACAATGTCACAACTGTGGCATACATCAATCATCAAGGAGGGACTCACAGTCCTCTGGCTATGAAAGAAGTATCTCGAATTTTGGTTTGGGCGGAATCCAGCTCCTGTCTAATCTCTGCGGTTCATATCCCAGGTATGGACAAATGGAAAGCGGATTATCTCAGTCGCCAAACGTTGCATCCGGGCGAATGGTCTCTTCACCCAGAGGTATTTCTTCAGATTGTTCAAATGTGGGAACTTCCAGAAATAGATCTGATGGCTTCTCATCTAAACAAGAAACTTCCCAGGTATCTGTCCAGATCCCGGGATCCTCAGGCGGAGGCAGTGGATGCATTATCACTTCCTTGGAAGTATCATCCTGCCTATATCTTTCCGCCTCTAGTTCTTCTTCCAAGAGTAATCTCCAAGATTCTGAAGGAATGCTAGTTTGTTCTGCTGGTAGCTCCGGCATGGGCGGATCTTGTCCGGATGGCCTCTTGCCAACCGTGGACTCTTCCGTTAAGACCAGACCTTTTGTCTCAAGGTCCTTTTTTCCATCAGGATCTGAAATCCTTAAATTTAAAGGTATGGAGATTGAACGCTTGATTCTTGGTCAAAGAGGTTTCTCTGACTCTGTGATTAATACTATGTTACTGGCTCGTAAATCTGTATCCAGAGAGATATATTATAGAGTCTGGAAGACTTATATTTCTTGGTGTCTTTCTCATCATTTTTCTTGGCATTCTTTTAGAATACCGAGAATATTACAGTTTCTTCAGGATGGTTTAGATAAGGGTTTGTCCGCAAGTTCCTTGAAAGGTCAAATCTCTGCTCTTTCTGTTCTTTTTCACAGACAGATTGCTATTCTTCCTGATATTCATTGTTTTGTACAAGCTTTGGTTCGTATAAAGCCTGTCATTAAGTCAATTTCTCCTCCTTGGAGTTTGAATTTGGTTCTGGGGGCTCTTCAAGCTCCTCCATTTGAACCTATGCATTCATTGGATAATAAATTACTTTCTTGGAAAGTTTTGTTCCTTTTGGCCATCTCTTCTGCCAGAAGAGTTTCTGAATTATCTGCTCTTTCTTGTGAGTCTCCTTTTCTGATTTTTCATCAGGATAAGGCGGTGTTGCGAACTTCTTTTGAATTTTTACCTAAGTTGTGAATTCCAACAACATTAGTAAAGACATTGTGGTTCCTTCATTATGTCTTAATCCTAAGAATTCTAAGGAGAAATCGTTGCATTCTTTGGATGTTATTAGAGCTTTGAAATATTATGTTGAAGCTACTAAGTCTTTCCGAAAGACTTCAAGTTTATTTGTTATCTTTTCCGGTTTTAGAAAGGCCAGAAAACTTCTGCCATTTCTTTGGCATCTTGGTTGAAATCTTTAATTCATCTTGCCTATGTTGAGTCGGGTAAGACTCCGCCTCATAGGATTACAGCTCATTCTACTAGGTCAGTTTCTACTTCCTGGGCGTTTAGGAATGAAGCTTCGGTTGATCAGATTTGCAAAGCGGCAACTTGGTCCTCTTTGCATACTTTTACCAAATTCTACCATTTTGTTGTATTTTCTTCTTCTGAAGCAGTTTTTGGTAGAAAAGTACTTCAGGCAGCGTTTTCAGTTTGAATCTTCTGCTTATGTTTTTTCATTAAACTTTATTTTGGGTGTGGATTATTTTCAGCAGGAATTGGCTGTCTTTATTTTATCCCTCCCTCTCTAGTGACTCTTGTGTGGAAAGATCCACATCTTGGGTAGTCATTATCCCATACGTCACTAGCTCATGGACTCTTGCTAATTACATGAAAGAAAACATAATTTATGTAAGAACTTACCTGATAAATTCATTTCTTTCATATTAGCAAGAGTCCATGAGGCCCGCCCTTTTTTTGTGGTGGTTATGATTTTTTTGTATAAAGCACAATTATTCCAATTCCTTTTTTTATATGCTTTCGCACTTTTTTCTTATCACCCCACTTCTTGGCTATTCGTTAAACTGAATTGTGGGTGTGGTGAGGGGTGTATTTATAGGCATTTTAAGGTTTGGGAAACTTTGCCCCTCCTGGTAGGAATGTATATCCCATACGTCACTAGCTCATGGACTCTTGCTAATATGAAAGAAATGAATTTATCAGGTAAGTTCTTACATAAATTATGTTTTTTATAGAATATTTTTGACAGGACTATTTATGAATTCTAACATTTTCTTTATGAATTAACTCCTATGACTCCCCTACTTGCTTTCAGGTTGTGGGCATTGGTGCTGGACAGCAGTCTCGGATACACTGCACACGACTGGCAGGAGATAAAGTTGATAACTGGTGGCTTCGGCATCACCCACGCGTTCTTTCTATGAAGTTCAAAGCAGGGATAAAGAGAGCAGAGATTTCAAATGCCATCGATCAGTATGTAAGCGGTGAAATTGCAGAGGTGAGAAATCCAGTGACGCTGCAAACTGTTGCATGAGCACTAATTTCATAGAATGCTATAACTAATGTAGCAACTACCCTTCATTTTTAAGAAACCATTACATTTAAGAATGCGTTATGTTTCAGCAGTTTTATGTTGTAACTAGAGCAATATATATAATTTTCTAAAGGATCCTTTTTAATCATTTAATACATTTAAAACCCTTTATCTAAACTGCTTGGGGACGGAGAAGGTTTGGATTCAGAATATTTGTATATTTGAATCTGTAAAATTGGGATAGACTTCAGAGGGGATTTGGGAACGAGTATAAACAACTATCTTTTATGTCATTTAATTTTCATAATACAGCTTATATGGTTTAATTTGTAATACTCTTGTATGCATAGCACCATCAAAGATAGTACTGTAATCAGAAAGGTAACAGATGTTTTAAATAAATATAACCTAAGATTTGCATTTTAGAACTCAAAAAGTAAACCAAAGATGCAGGAAGAGAAAAAACATAATTTATGTAAAAACTTACCTGATAAATTAATTTCTTTCATATTGGCAAGAGTCCATGAGCTAGTGACGTATGGGATATACAATCATACCAGGAGGGGCAAAGTTTCCCAAACCTCAAAATGCCTATAAATACACCCCTCACCACACCCACAATTCAGTTTAACGAATAGCCAAGTAGTGGGGTGATAAAGAAAGGAGTAAAAAGCATCAACAAAGGAATTTGGAAATAATTGTGCTTTATACAAAAAATCATAACCATAAAAAGGGTGGGCCTCATGGACTCTTGCCAATATGAAAGAAATTAATTTATCAGGTAAATTCTTACATAAATTATGTTTCTTTCATGTAATTAGCAAGAGTCCATGAGCTAGTGACGTATGGGATATACATTCCTACCAGGAGGGGCAAAGTTTCCCAAACCTCAAAATGCCCACAAATACACCCCTCACCACACCCACAAATCAGTTTTACAAACTTTGCCTCCTATGGAGGTGGTGAAGTAAGTTTGTGCTAGATTCTACGTTGATATGCGCTCCGCAGCAGGTTGGAGCCCGGTTTTCCTCTCAGCGTGCAGTGAATGTCAGAGGGATGTGAGGAGAGTATTGCCTATTTGAATTCAATGATCTCCTTCTATGGGGTCTATTTCATAGGTTCTCTGTTATCGATCGTAGAGATTCATCTCTTACCTCCCTTTTCAGATCAACGATATACTCATATATATATATATATATATATATATGTATGTATATATATGTATATATATATATATATATATATATGTATATATATATATATGTATATATATATATGTATGTATATATGTATATGTATATGTATATATATATGTATATATATGTATATGTATATATATATATATATAAAATATCTATATATCTATATCTCTATCATTACCTCTGCTGATTTTCGTTTCAGTACTGGTTTGGCTTTCTACAACATGTAGATGAGTGTCCTGGGGTAAGTAAGTCTTATTTTCTGTGACACTCTAAGCTATGGTTGGGCACTTTTTTTATAAAGTTCTAAATATATGTATTCAAACATTTATTTGCCTTGACTCAGGATGTTCAACATTCCTTATTTTCAGACAGTCAGTTTCATATTTGGGATAATGCATTTGAATAAATCATTTTTTTCTTACCTTAAATTTTGACTTTTCCCTGTGGGCTGTTAGGCTCGCGGGGGCTGAAAATGCTTCATTTTATTGCGTCATTATTGGTGCGGACTTTTTTGGCGCAAATTTTTTTTTTCTGTTTCCGGCGTCATACGTGTCGCCGGAAGTTGCGTCATTTTTGACGTTCTTTTGCGCCAAAATTGTCGGCGTTCCGAGAATTTTACAGTTTCTTCAGGATGGTTTGGATAAAGGTTTGTCTGCAAGTTCCTTGAAAGGACAAATCTCTGCTCTTTCTGTTCTTTTTCACAGAAAGATTGCTAATCTTCCTGATATTCATTGTTTTGTACAAGCTTTGGTTCGTATAAAACCTGTCATTAAGTCAATTTCTCCTCCTTGGAGTTTGAATTTGGTTCTGGGGGCTCTTCAAGCTCCTCCGTTTGAACCCATGCATTCATTGGACATTAAATTACTTTCTTGGAAAGTTTTGTTCCTTTTGGCCATCTCTTCTGCCAGAAGAGTTTCTGAATTATCTGCTCTTTCTTGTGAGTCTCCTTTTCTAATTTTTCACCAGGATAAGGCGGTGTTGCGAACTTCTTTTAAATTTTTACCTAAGGTTGTGAATTCCAACAACATTAGTAGAGAAATTGTGGTTCCTTCATTATGTCCTAATCCTAAGAATTCTAAGGAGAAATCATTGCATTCTTTGGATGTAGTTAGAGCTTTGAAATATTATGTTGAAGCTACTAAGAATTTCCGAAAGACTTCTAGTCTATTTGTTATCTTTTCCGGTTCTAGGAAAGGTCAGAAGGCCTCTGCCATTTCTTTGGCATCTTGGTTGAAATCTTTAATTCTTCATGCTTATGTCGAGTCGGGTAAATCTCCGCCTCAAAGGATTACAGCTCATTCTACTAGGTCAGTTTCTACTTCCTGGGCGTTTAGGAATGAAGCTTCGGTTGATCAGATTTGCAAAGCAGCAACTTGGTCTTCTTTGCATACTTTTACTAAATTCTACCATTTTGATGTGTTTTCTTCTTCTGAAGCTGTTTTTGGTAGAAAAGTACTTCAGGCAGCTGTTTCAGTTTGAATCTTCTGCTTATAATTTCAGTTTTTTTCATTATAAAATTTAAACTTTATTTTGGGTGTGGATTATTTTTCAGCGGAATTGGCTGTCTTTATTTTATCCCTCCCTCTCTAGTGACTCTTGCGTGGAAAGATCCACATCTTGGGTAGTCATTATCCCATACGTCACTAGCTCATGGACTCTTGCTAATTACATGAAAGAAAACATAATTTATGTAAGAACTTACCTGATAAATTCATTTCTTTCATATTAGCAAGAGTCCATGAGGCCCGCCCTTTTTGTGGTGGTTCTGATTTTTTTATTTTTTTTTGTATAAAGCACAATTATTCCAATTCCTTATGTTATATGCTTTCGCACTTTTTTCTTATCACCCCACTTCTTGGCTATTCGTTAAACTGATTTGTGGGTGTGGTGAGGGGTATATTTGTGGGCATTTTGAGGTTTGGGAAACTTTGCCCCTCCTGGTAGGAATGTATATCCCATACGCCACTAGCTCATGGACTCTTGCTAATATGAAAGAAATGAATTTATCAGGTAAGTTCTTACATAAATTATGTTTCTCCAACATAGGTGTGTCCGGTCCACGGCGTCATCCTTACTTGTGGGATATTCTCTTCCCCAACAGGAAATGGCAAAGAGCCCAGCAAAGCTGGTCACATGATCCCTCCTAGGCTCCGCCTACCCCAGTCATTCTCTTTGCCGTTGTACAGGCAACATCTCCACGGAGATGGCTTAGAGTTTTTTAGTGTTTAACTGTAGTTTTTCATTATTCAATCAAGAGTTTGTTATTTTCAAATAGTGCTGGTACGTACTATTTACTCAGAAACAGAAAAGAGATGAAGAATTCTGTTTGTATGAGGAAAATGATTTTAGCAACCGTAACTAAAATCCATGGCTGTTCCACACAGGACTGTTGAGAGCAATTAACTTCAGTTGGGGGAACAGTTTGCAGTCTCTTGCTGCTTGAGGTATGACACATTCTAACAAGACGATGTAATGCTGGAAGCTGTCATTTTCCCTATGGGATCCGGTAAGCCATGTTTATTACGATTGTAAATAAGGGCTTCACAAGGGCTTATTTAAACTGTAGACTTTTTTTGGGCTAAATCGATTGATATTAACACTTATTTAGCCTTGAGGAATCATTTATTCTGGGTATTTTGATTTAATAATATCGGCAGGCACTGTTTTAGACACCTTATTCTTTAGGGGCTTTCCCAAAGCATAGGCAGAGTCTCATTTTCGCGCCGGTGTGGCGCACTTGTTTTTGAGAGGCATGGCATGCAGTCGCATGTGAGAGGAGCTCTGATACTTATAAAAGACTTCTGAAGGCGTCATTTGGTATCGTATTCCCCTTTGGGTTTGGTTGGGTCTCAGCAAAGCAGATACCAGGGACTGTAAAGGGGTTTAAAGCTTAAAACGGCTCCGGTTCCGTTATTTTAAGGGTTAAAGCTTCCAAAATTGGTGTGCAATATTTTCAAGGCTTTAAGACGCTGTGGTGAAAATTTGGTGAATTTTGAACAATTCCTTCATGTTTTTTCGCAATTGCAGTAATAAAGTGTGTTCAGTTTAAAATTTAAAGTGACAGTAACGGTTTTATTTTAAAACGTTTTTTGTACTTTCTGATCAAGTTTATGCCTGTTTAACATGTCTGAACTACCAGATAGACTGTGTTCTGAATGTGGGGAAGCCAGAATCCCTATTCATTTAAATAAATGTGATTTATGTGATAATGACAATGATGCCCAAGATGATTCCTCAAGTGAGGGGAGTAAGCATGGTACTGCATCATTCCCTCCTTCGTCTACACGAGTCTTGCCCACTCAGGAGGCCCCTAGTACATCTAGCGCGCCAATACTCCTTACTATGCAACAATTAACGGCTGTAATGGATAATTCTGTCAAAAACATTTTAGCCAAAATGAACCCTTGTCAGCGTAAGCGTGGCTGCTCTGTTTTAGTTACTGAAGAGCATGACGACGCTGATATTAATATCTCTGAAGGGCCCCTAACCCAATCTGAGGGGGCCAGGGAGGTTTTGTCTGAGGGAGAAATTACTGATTTAGGGAACATTTCTCAGCAGGCTGAATCTGATGTGATTACATTTAAATTTAAATTGGAACATCTCCGCATTTTGCTTAAGGAGGTATTATCCACTCTGGATGATTGTGAAAATTTAGTCATCCCAGAGAAACTATGTAAAATGGACAAGTTCCTAGAGGTGCCGGGGCTCCCAGAAGCTTTTCCTATACCCAAGCGGGTGGCGGACATTGTTAATAAAGAATGGGAAAGGCCCGGTATTCCTTTCGTCCCTGGTTTGATGAACTGCTTAAGGTGCTCGATAGTGACTCTCCTCCTTATGAGGAGATTATGGACAGAATCAATGCTCTCAAATTGGCTAATTCTTTCACTCTAGACGCCTCTTTGCAATTGGCTAAGTTAGCGGCTAAGAACTCTGGGTTTGCTATTGTGGCGCGCAGAGCGCTTTGGTTGAAATCTTGGTCGGCTGATGCGTCTTCCAAGAACAAGCTACTAAACATTCCTTTCAAGGGGAAAACGCTGTTTGGTCCTGACTTGAAAGAGATTATCTCTGATATCACTGGGGGTAAGGGCCACGCCCTTCCTCAGGATCGGCCCTTCAAGGCAAAAAATAGACCTAATTTTCGTCCCTTTCGTAAAAACGGACCAGCCCAAGGTGCTACGTCCTCTAAGCAAGAGGGTAATACTTCCCAGGCCAAGCCAGCTTGGAGACCAATGCAAGGCTGGAACAAGGGAAAGCAGGCCAAGAAACCTGCCACTGCTACCAAGACAGCATGAAATATTGGCCCCCGATCCGGGACCGGATCTGGTGGGGGGCAGACTCTCTCTCTTCGCTCAGGCTTGGGCAAGAGATGTTCTGGATCCTTGGGCGCTAGAAATAGTCACCCAGGGTTATCTTCTGGAATTCAAGGGACTTCCCCCAAGGGGGAGGTTCCACAAGTCGCAGTTGTCTTCAGACCACATAAAAAGACAGGCGTTCTTACATTGTGTAGAAGACCTGTTAAAAATGGGAGTGATTCATCCTGTTCCATTAAGAGAACAAGGGATGGGGTTCTACTCCAATCTGTTCATAGTTCCCAAAAAAGAGGGGACGTTCAGACCAATCCTAGATCTCAAGATCTTAAACAAATTTCTCAAGGTCCCATCGTTCAAGATGGAAACCATTCGAACTATCCTTCCTTCCATCCAGGAAGGTCAATTTATGACCACGGTGGATTTAAAGGATGCGTATCTACATATTCCTATCCACAAGGAACATCATCGGTTCCTAAGGTTTGCATTCCTGGACAAACATTACCAGTTCGTGGCGCTTCCTTTCGGATTAGCCACTGCTCCAAGGATTTTCACAAAGGTACTAGGGTCCCTTCTAGCGGTGCTAAGACCAAGGGGCATTGCAGTAGTACCTTACCTGGACGACATTCTGATTCAAGCGTCGTCCCTTCCTCAAGCAAAGGCTCACACGGACATTGTCCTGGCCTTTCTCAGATCTCACGGCTGGAAAGTGAACGTGGAAAAGAGTTCTCTATCCCCGTCAACAAGGGTTCCCTTCTTGGGAACAATTATAGACTCCTTAGAAATGAGGATCTTTCTAACAGAGGCCAGAAAATCAAAGCTTCTGGACTCTTGTCGGATACTTCATTCCGTTCCTCTTCCTTCCATAGCTCAGTGCATGGAAGTGATCGGGTTGATGGTGGCGGCGATGGACATAGTTCCTTTTGCGCGCATTCATCTAAGACCATTACAACTGTGCATGCTCAGTCAGTGGAATGGGGACTATACAGACTTGTCTCCGAAGATACAAGTAAATCAGAGGACCAGAGACTCACTCCGTTGGTGGCTGTCCCTGGACAATCTGTCTCAAGGGATGATGTTCCACAGACCAGAGTGGGTCATTGTCACGACCGACGCCAGTCTGATAGGCTGGGGCGCGGTCTGGGGATCCCTGAAAGCTCAGGGTCTTTGGTCTCGGGAAGAATCTCTTCTACCGATAAATATTTTGGAACTGAGAGCGATATTCAATGCGCTCCAGGCCTGGCCCCAGCTTGCGAGGACCAGGTTCATACGGTTTCAATCAGACAACATGACGACTGTTGCGTACATCAACCATCAGGGGGGAACAAGGAGTTCCCTAGCGATGGAAGAAGTAACCAAAATTATTCTTTGGGCGGAGTCTCACTCCTGCCACCTGTCTGCTATCCACATCCCAGGAGTGGAAAATTGGGAAGCGGATTTTCTGAGTCGTCAGACATTGCATCCGGGGGAGTGGGAACTCCATCCGGAAATCTTTGCCCAAGTCACTCACCTGTGGGGCATTCCAGACATGGATCTGATGGCCTCTCGTCAGAACTTCAAAGTTCCTTGCTACGGGGCCAGATCCAGGGATCCCAAGGCGGCTCTAGTGGATGCACTAGTAGCACCTTGGACCTTCAAACTAGCTTATGTGTTCCCGCCATTTCCTCTCATCCCCAGGCTGATAGCCAGGATCAAGCAGGAGAGGGCGTCGGTGATCTTGATAGCTCCTGCGTGGCCACGCAGGACTTGGTATGCAGATCTGGTGAATATGTCATCGGCTCCACCTTGGAAGCTACCTTTGAGACGAGACCTTCTTGTTCAGGGTCCGTTCGAACATCCGAATCTGGTTTCACTCCAGCTGACTGCTTGGAGATTGAACGCTTGATTTTATCGAAGCGAGGATTCTCAGATTCTGTGATCGATACTCTTGTTCAGGCCAGAAAGCCTGTGACTAGAAAGATTTACCACAAAATTTGGAAAAAATATATCTGTTGGTGTGAATCTAAAGGATTCCCTTGGGACAAGGTTAAGATTCCTAGGATTCTATCCTTCCTTCAAGAAGGATTGGAAAAAGGATTATCTGCAAGTTCCCTGAAGGGACAGATTTCTGCCTTGTCGGTATTACTTCACAAAAAGCTGGCAGCTGTGCCAGATGTTCAAGCCTTTGTTCAGGCTCTGGTTAGAATCAAGCCTGTTTACAAACCTTTGACTCCTCCTTGGAGTCTCAATTTAGTTCTTTCAGTTCTTCAGGGGGTTCCGTTTGAACCCTTACATTCCGTTGATATTAAGTTATTATCTTGGAAAGTTTTGTTTTTAGTTGCGATTTCTTCTGCTAGAAGAGTCTCAGAATTATCTGCTCTGCAGTGTTCTCCTCCTTATCTGGTGTTCCATGCAGATAAGGTGGTTTTACGTACTAAACCTGGTTTTCTTCCAAAAGTTGTTTCTAACAAAAACATTAACCAGGAGATTATCGTACCTTCTCTGTGTCCAAAACCAGTTTCAAAGAAGGAATGTTTGTTGCACAATTTGGACGTTGTTCGCGCTCTAAAATTCTATTTAGATGCTACAAAGGATTTTAGACAAACATCTTCCTTGTTTGTTGTTTATTCAGGTAAAAGGAGAGGTCAAAAAGCAACTTCTACCTCTCTCTCTTTTTGGATTAAAAGCATCATCAGATTGGCTTACGAGACTGCCGGACGGCAGCCTCCCGAAAGAATCACAGCTCATTCCACTAGGGCTGTGGCTTCCACATGGGCCTTCAAGAACGAGGCTTCTGTTGATCAGATATGTAGGGCAGCGACTTGGTCTTCACTGCACACTTTTACCAAATTTTACAAGTTTGATACTTTTGCTTCTTCTGAGGCTATTTTTGGGAGAAAGGTTTTGCAAGCCGTGGTGCCTTCCATTTAGGTGACCTGATTTGCTCCCTCCCTTCATCCGTGTCCTAAAGCTTTGGTATTGGTTCCCACAAGTAAGGATGACGCCGTGGACCGGACACACCTATGTTGGAGAAAACAGAATTTATGTTTACCTGATAAATTTCTTTCTCCAACGGTGTGTCCGGTCCACGGCCCGCCCTGGTTTTTTTAATCAGGTCTGATATTTTATTTTCTTTAACTACAGTCACCACGGTACCATATGGTTTCTCCTATGCAAATATTCCTCCTTAACGTCGGTCGAATGACTGGGGTAGGCGGAGCCTAGGAGGGATCATGTGACCAGCTTTGCTGGGCTCTTTGCCATTTCCTGTTGGGGAAGAGAATATCCCACAAGTAAGGATGACGCCGTGGACCGGACACACCGTTGGAGAAAGAAATTTATCAGGTAAACATAAATTCTGTTTTTTCTTTCATGTAATTGGCAAGAGTCCATGAGCTAGTGACGTATGGGATATCAATACCCAAGATGTGGAACTCCACGCAAGAGTCACTAGAGAGGGAGGGATAAAATAAAAAACAGCCATATTCCACTGAAAAAATAATCCACAACCCAAATCATAAGTTTAATCATTTAATGACAAGAAAACTTAAAACATCAGCAGAAGAATCAAACTGAAACAGCTGCCTGAAGAACTTTTCTACCAAAAACTGCTTCTGAAGAAGCAAATACATCAAAACGGTAGAATTTAGTAAATGTATGCAAAGATTACCAAGTTGCCGCTTTGCAAATCTGATCAACTGAAGCTTCATTCTTAAGAGCCCACAAAGTGGAGACTGATCTAGTAGAATGAGCTGTAATTCTCTGAGGCGGGGTCTTACCCGACTCCAAATAAGCTTGATGAATCAAAAGCTTTAACCAAGAGGCCAAGGAAATAGCAGAAGCCTTCTGACCTTTCCTAGGACCAGAAAATAAAACAAATAGACTGGAAGTCTTCCTGAAATCTTTAGTAGCTTCAACATAATATATCAAAGCTCTTACCACATCCAAAGAATGTAAGGATCTTTCCAAAGAATTCTTAGGATTAGGAAACAAAGAAGGGACAACAATTTCTTTACTAATGTTGTTAGAATTCACAACCTTAGGTAAAAATTAATATGAAGTCTGCAAAACCGCCTTATCCTGATGAAAAATCAGAAAAGGAGACTCACAAGAAAGAGCAGATAGCTCAAACTCTTCTAGCAGAAGAGATAGCCAAAAGGAACAACACTTTCCAAGAAAGTAGTTAAATGACCAAAGAATGCATATGATCAAATGGAGGAGCCTGTAAAGCCTTCAGAACCAAATTAAGACTCCAAGGAGGAGAAATTGATTTAATGTCAGGCTTAATACGAACTAAAGCCTGTACAAAACAGTGAATATCAGGAAGTTTAGCAATCTTTCTGTGAAATAAAACGGAGCAGAGATTTGTCCCTTCAAGCAACTTGCAGACAAATCTTTATCCAAACCATCCTGAAGAAACTGTAAAATTCTAGGAATTCTAAAAGAATGCCAAGAGAATTTATGAGAACACCATGAAATGTATGTCTTCCAAACTCGATAATCTTTCTAGAGACAGATTTACGAGCTTGTAACATAGTATTAATCACCGAGTCAGAGAAACCTCTATGACTTAGCACTAAGCGTTCAATTGCCATACCTTCAAATTTAATGATTTGAGATCCTGATGGAAAAATGGACCTTGAGACAATAGGTCCGGCCTTAACGGAAGTGGCCAAGGTTTGCAACTGGACATCCAAACAAGATCCACATACCAAAACCTGTGTGGCCATGCTGGAGCCACCAGCAACACAAACGATTGTTCCATGATGATTTTGGAGATCACTCTTGGAAGAACTAGAGGCGGAAAGATGTAAGCAGGTTGATAACACCATGGAAGTGTCAGTGCATCCACTGCTTCTGCCTGAGCATACCTGGACAGGTATCTGGGGAGTTTCTTGTTTAGATGAGAGGCCATCAGATCTACCTCTGGAAGACCCCACATCTGAACAATCTGAGAAAACACATCTGGATGGAGAGACCACTCCCCCGGATGTAAAGTCTGACGGCTGAGATAATACACCTCCCAATTGTCTACACCTGGGATATGCACCGCAGAAATTAGACAGGGGCTGGATTCCGCCCAAGCAAGTATCCGTGATACTTCTTTCATGGCTTGGGGACTGTGAGTCCCACCCTGATGATTGACATATGCCACAGTTGTGATATTGTCTGTCTGAAAGCAAATAAACGGTTCTCTCTTCAACAGAGGCCAAAACTGAAGAGCTCTGAAAATTGCACAGAGTTCTAAAATATTGATTGGTAATCTCGCCTCTTGAGATTTCCAAACCCCTTGTGCTGTCAGAGATCCCCCAAACAGTTCCCCAACCTGAAAGACTTGCATCTGTAGTTATCACAGTCCAGGTTGGGCGAACAAAAGAAGCCCCTTGAACTAAACGCTGGTGATTTAACCACCACGTCAGTGTCGAACATTGGGATTTAAGGATATTAATTGTGATATCTTTGTATAATCCCTGCACCATTGATTCAGCATACAAAGCTGGAGAGGTCTCATGTGAAAACGAGCAAAAGGAATCGCGTCCGATGCTGCAGTCATGAGGCCTAAAACTTCCATGCACATAGCCACTGAAGGGAATGACTGAGACTGAAGGTGCCGACATGCTGCAACCAATTTCAAATGTCTGTTAGATTCAGTGTCCATGACTCTGTCTCGATCTGGAAACCTAAAAAGGTGACCCTTGTCTGAGGAATCGAGAATCTTTTTGGTAAATTGATCCTCCAACCATGTTTTCGAAGAAACACTAGTTGATTAGTGTGAGATTCTGCAGAACGTAAAGACTGAGCTTAGTACCAAGATATCATCCAAATAAGGAAACACTGCAATACCCTATTCTCTGATTACAGAGAGTAGGGCACCTAGAACCTTTGAAAAGATTCTTGGAGCTGTTGCTAGGCCAAATGGAAGAGCAACAAATTGGTAATGCTTGTCTAGAAAAGAGAATCTCAGGAACTGATAATGTTCTGGATGAATCGGAATATGAAGGTATGCATCCTGCAAGTCTATTGTAGACATATAATGTCCTCGCTGAACAAAAGGCAGAATAGTCCTTATAGTCACCATCTTGAAAGTTGGTACTCTTACATAACGATTCAAAATTTTCAGATCCAGAACTGGTCTATGAATTTTCCTTTTTTGGGACAATGAATAGATTTGAATAAAACCCCAGACCTTGTTCCTGAAAAGGAACCGGCATGATTACCCCTGAGAACTCCAGATCTGAAACACACTTCAGGAAAGCCTGAGCTTTTACTGGATTTGCTGGGATGTGTGAGAAAAAATCTTCTCACAGGAGGTCTTACTCTGAATCCTATTCAATACCCTTGAGAGACAATGCTCTGAATCCATTGATTTTGGACAGAATTTATCCAAATATCCTTGAAAAACCTTAATCTGCCCCCTACCAGCTGAGCTGGAATAAGGGCCGCACCTTCATGCGGACTTAGGGGCAGACTTTGGTTTCTTAAATGGCTTGGATTTATTCCAATTTGAGGAAGGCTTCCAATTGGAAACAGATTCCTTGGGGGAAGGATTAGATTTTTGTTCCTTATTCTGACGAAAGGAACGAAAACGGTTAGAAGCCTTAGATTTACCCTTAGGTTTTTTTATCCTGAGGCAGAAAAACTCCCTTTCCCCCAGTAACAGTTGAAATAATAGAATCCAACTGAGAACCAAATAAATTATTACCTTGGAAAGAAAGATAGTAATCAAGATTTAGATGTCATATCAGCATTCCAAGATTTAAGCCACAAAGCTCTTCTAGCTAAAAATGGCTAAAGACATGGATCTAACATCAATTTTGATATCAAAAATGGCATCACAAATAAAATGATTAGCATATTGCAGTAAGCGAATAATGATAGATATGTCAGATTTCAATTCTTGTTGCGCTAAATTCTCCAACCAAAAAGTTGAGGCAGCCGCAACATCAGCCAAAGAAATAGCAGGTCTGAGAAGATGGCCTGAATATAAATAGGCTTTCCTTAGATAAGATTCAAGCTTCCTATCTAAAGGATCCTTAAAGGAAGTACTATCTTCCACAGGAATAGTGGTACGTTTAGCAAGAGTAGAAATAGCCCCATCAACTTTGGGGACTTTTCCCCAAAACTCTGTAGAAATTGCTGGTAAAGGATACAATTTTTTTAAACCTTGAAGAAGGAATAAAAGTACCTGGCTTATTCCATTCCTTAGAAATCATATCAGAAATAGCATCAGGAATAGGAAAACCACAGGAGGTTTAAAAACAGCATTTAAACGTTTACTAGACTTAACGTCTAGAGGACTGGTTTCCTCAATATCCAAAGTAATTAACACTTTTTAATAAAGAACGCATATACTCTATTTTAAATAAATAAGTAGATTTGTTAGTGTCAATATCTGAGGAAGGATCTTTTGTATCAGATAGATCCTCATCAGAGGAGGATAAATTATGTTGTCGGTCATTTGAAATTTCATCAACTGAATGAGAAGTTTTAAAAGACCTTTTACGTTTATTAGAAGGTGGAAATGCAGACAAAGCCTGAATAGAATCAGTTACAAATTCTTTAAAATTCATAGGTATATCATGTACATTAGAAGTTGAAGGAACTGCAACTGGCAATGTACTATTACTGATGAACACACTATCTGCATGTAAAAGTTTATCATGGCAACTATTACAAAGGACATTCGGAGATATAATTTCTACAATCTTACAATGAATGCACTTAGCTTTGGTAGAACCGATGTCAGGCAGCAAAGTTCCAACAGATACTTCTGAGACAGGATCAGATTGTGACATCTTGCAAAATGTAAAAGAAAAAACAACATATAAAGCAAAAATTTATCAATTTCCTTATATGACAGTTTCAGGAATGGGAAAAAATGCAAATAGCATAGCCCTCTGACATAGAAAAAGGCAAGAGGCAAACAGCAATGGGGTATTAAATTAATGAAAAATTTGGCGCCAAGTATGACGCACAACTTAACTGAAAATGTTTTGGCGCCAACAATATCCGTAAATGACACACTCGCGTCACTAACGACGCAACCGTGTGTAAGGCGTCGGCTACGACACTGGAGATGACGAATTTGCGTCAACGGACATACTTTTTGCACCAAAAAATTAACTTGCCAAAAATGACGCAATAAAGTCTGAAATTTGGCACACCCGCAGGCCTAATGCCGCCCGCAATTTGCAAGAAAAAATGTAGTCAATTAGAAAAAAAGACTAAACCCCAGGTAAGAAAAATATTTCTTAAAATGTTTATTTCTTTTTCAAAGATATGACGAGTCCACAGATTTCATCCTTACTTGTGGGATATTAACCTTCTGCTAACAGGAAGTGGCAAAGAGCACCACAGCAGAGCTGTATATATAGCCCCTCCCTTCCCCTCCACCCCCAGTCATTATTTTTGCCCGTGTTATACTTGGAAGACATGGTAAAGGGAGGTGTTAGTTTTAGTTTCTTCAATCAAGAAGTTTATTTTAAATGGAACCGGTGAGTACTATTTTCTAGAGCTGCGCATCTTCACTTGTCTCACGATTCGATTCGATTACGATTATCATCGTAACGATTCGATACGATTCGATTCTACGATGCATCGCGATGCATCACGATTACTGCCTATGATTTTCATGATCTTGTTCTATTC